>NW_025052531.1:0-11433 GCF_019279795.1 Protopterus annectens | reverse complement strand
TCTGCAGGGCCTTATAGCCACTCCTTATGCTATTTAGTTCCATCCTCCCATCCATAGCTTTGGGATTCTACCCAAATGTAATGACTGCAACAGTGAAACACTAAGAACATAGTACAGTTGTGTACACTTACCATAAGTGTAGATGTTAGTGTGTTCACTGTTGCAGTCCGGGTTACCCACCATCCCCCATTTTTCTAGAACTTCTCTTTCCTTCACTATATTCTAAAGCCTTTGTGGTGAATTTGCTTTTAGATGAAGGTAAAGTTTGTTACAATTGCATGTACATATATTTTGCAGTTTATTTTTATATATATAATATATATATATTTTTTTGCTCCCCATTTGGGGGGCACCTGACATCTGGGGCAAGAAAAACTGAAGAAAATGGTGTCTGCTGCATGTTTTATACCCATGACAACCTGATGTCATGGAAGAGGAGACAGCAACCGACACAGGACCCAAGACTTTGATATTCAGGCTGACTGAGGGCAACCTGCCAGCAGATTACCCAAATGTAATGACTACAACAGTGAATACACTCTAACATCTACATTTATGGTAAGTGTATGCAACTGTACTTTACTGTAGGTCACTCTTCCCACTTTACTTTGTTGGTGACAGGTGCTGGGCTTTGTTTTAGCACCTGGATGAGACTTGTTTATTTCTCCAAATGCACGATGGAAGATGAGGGTGGGTCTGTTCCACTGACTTAGCACCTTGAAGTTATAAACTTTTGTGAGCTAAAAGAATAGTTATAGACCCCTTTTACCAGGAGAAGGAAGACTACCACAACTCTCGCCAACAGGACTCTGTTAAATACCCATGCAGAATCCTGTATGACAGCTGTTAAGGACTGCTTCCTGTAAAGATGTCTTGTCTTAGACTTATTAATGATATGGCTGCTACTATCATGCTTTATGATGGAAAACTGCGGTGTCCCTGGATGATAGGTTATTGAAGGGATATCAGAAAGGAGATATCCCCAAGGTGACTAAATAACTCATCTTAAAGAAATTTTACGATTCACCTTTGTATATAAAATTGTTAGTTAATTGAAAACTAAAATTTGTAGCCTCATAATTGTTTGCCAGTTGTATTCTTGGAGACGAAAGAGAAAAGAAAACTATGTCCTTAAAATGTAAAGTGGTGCTTTTATAATTCTTGTCTAGTCTTGGATGCAGTGGCGGTCTCCTGTATTTTTATTCTTGGGTGATTTTCAGCTTGATAGCTGCAATTTCATATGATACGGTGATATCACAGCTTGTCTAAATTTAGGCTGCCACTTGCTGTAATAGTCTGCATTTAACTATCTCACAGTAATACATTCACAGTTTGTCATTTGTTGACTAGAATTGGAACTTAAACCTTCTTTTATTCTAGAAAGTAGCATTTTGGGTATCCCATCATAAGCAGACAAGTAGATATTTCCAGTAGATAAACAAAAAATCAGAAATGCTTAGATGTACTTTATCTTAGCAATTTAAATAATGCTCATCTCCTGTTTAGTTTAAATGACAGTAACCTTGCTGAATATTGAGAAATATGATCTGATGTTAGTCTTTGTTCATTCCTTACTGATGGGTTATCTGTTACATCCTCTGAATCAAGCCGGCCAAATATCAAGTTCGTGTCTGCTAAAAACTCTCAAGTCAAGGTCCTTCCCAGAATGCTGTGCTCCCTGTTACCTCAGATCTTGTTTGCCGCGTTGCTGTACAGCCGTGTCAAGCCACTGTTTCTTCAGCTAAATGTCAAATTCTTTAAAAGTTTTATATATTTTTTCTACTTTAAAGTTTTTCAAACATTCTGGTATTATTCTCCTACCCTATCGTGTCCTTAAGACTCTCTCCCTTTAGTCTATTTCTCTTTATTACCCTTTTCTTACCTTTGAGGTAATTCTTCATTACTATTGTTGGTAATCCTTCCTTCTCTCTTCTTACCTTAAGCTTTCATCTTCTTTTTGGTTCTGTTCTTCTCCACATCATTATGTTGGATAGGAAAAGTAGTGTTGGTTTTAAGCAGTGTAAGGATTGTGGCAGTTACTGCTTTCTGATGACCATGACTTGTGTCTATTTGAATGTCTCCCACCTTACTATGGATCCCCTGTGTGGGATTTGTAGACAGTTTGCGACCAGGACTCTTAATGAGAAAAAAAACAAATTAATCTTCAAAGGTCTTCTCAAATCTCCTTTCTGTGAGGATATTTCTGGGTCTGAGGGCTCGCCCCCTCCTGCTAAACCCCGTAAGAGGTGTTCTTCCTCATCGAGGTCACTCACTTCATCTCCCTCTGGAGATCGTAGGGAGTAGACTCATAAGGTGAAAATGACTACTACTTCGGTGCTGCCACCTGTGACCCCGACAGCTACAGGCTCGGCACCGCCGCATCTGTTTCTTGCTCCAGCCATGTCCTCCTTATCGGCACTGGCACCAGTGTTCCTGGTGCAGACAAATACAGCTCCTACAGTTCCGTTGCAGCCCTTGCTGGCACCGTCCATGCAGGTACAGTCCCCTTCAGCACCATTGGTACAATCCCCTTTGGCCCCGAGTATGACGTTACTGTCCTCCATGGTGCAGACACTTTTAGCACCTCCTGTTTCTTCAGTGCAGTCCTTTTTGGCACAGTCATTACCGGTGCAGACACTTTCCTCTATGGCACCATACCCATCGGTGCATAGCCTTGGTTTTACGGTGCAGACACATTTGACTTTTATTGTGCTGACATCGTTGGCACAGACTACTTCCACACAGTTCTCTTCGGTGCAGACGACTTCGGTTCTGGGCTCTGCACCTCTCGAATTAGCAAGGACCAAGTAATCTTCTTCTTTGGATCCATTTGTTGGTAGCCAGTGTAGTCCTTTTCTAAAAAGGCCAGAATCACTCCAGGTTTCCCTGAGGTCGACCAGGAGCCTCTCTGAGCAAGATGTGTTGCGGTTTGTTGACCCGATACTGGCCAGAGGTCTCTCTCAACCATCAAAATCCATGTTCCCTCCTTTAGGTAAATGTATATCTCCTCAAATTCCAATGTACACTCCTCCAACTTCCACCCAAGTATCGAAGCCAATTACACTGACAGCAGCTTCCCTTCCTCCAACTCCAGTAGTGGATATCACTTTGGAACCAGAGTCATCCTTGTGGTCCTCAGTGCAGTGGGCATTGGGCTCTTCTCAGGCCAGTGGCTGTGCCGTGGGGGAGGGCATTCTTGATTCCATGCCCATTTTTTCTGTGGCACCCTCCAGGAATCCTCCCCCTCTCGTGCTTCACAGTCCTCTTGAGACTCCTGGTCTGGGGGTCAGTTCATCAGGGAGGGGTGTGAGCCCGGTTTCTAGGTTGTCGTGCTTTGTTCCGGGCTCCCATCCCTCCTTGGGCAGACCGTCCTTGCAGGCCATGGAGAGGATGCTTGCTTCCACTGGCAAAACCCACATGTCGGGAGTCCCCTCCTCCCTCTGTGCCACAACCCTCAGAAGCTGCAACCACTGGACACAAGGGCCTCGGGTTTCTCCTACTCAGGAGACTCCCCTCAGTGCAATCTTCCCCAGAACCTCCCACTGAGTACCCCGAAAGCATCATGCAAGAGGAAGCACATGGACTCCACTGAGGAGACATTGACTGAAGATATGGACTTTGATGATTGGGAAGGGTCCCCACGGTCACCTTCTGATGAGGTTTCCTTTGATGACATCCTCGAGTTCCTTAGAGGGGTGACTAGAAGTCCTCTAATCCTTCCTCTGAGGAATCTGTGTTCCTGCAGGCCTTTGTGCCAGCCCCCTACCTCCTGGGTTACCTCGCCAGCTGATGAGCTCGTCCAACTCATTGTCCAGCACACATGGAAGGCTCCTGACACCATGGAAGCAATACTGTGGAGGCCTGATAAAATCTTATTGCACGCAGCTGAGCAATCCCCATTGGTCATTAGGTCTTCCAGTAGATGCCATGGTGGTGGCGACAAACTAGGAAGGATTTGACAGAAGAGAGCCAAACTGTCCATCCGCCCAACAGTCAAGTCCTGGGCGATAGACTAGGGAAACATGTGTTTGCTTCATCTACCTTCGCTGTAAGGTCTTTGAACTGTTTGGCACACTTTACCAGGCTCCAGAGGGATCTTATCAACCAACTCTCTGAAACCTTGGCAGGAGCTGTTTCTGACTAGGTCTGTGACAACGTGGCTTCTCAGCCTCCCTAGAGTCTGTTTCCAGTTCTTCCATGCGTCTTATTTCACACAACGGAAGGAGCAGCTAGAGCGGCAGGTGTGGGTATAGTCATCAGATGACATGCCTGGATGCGCCTTTGCCACTTTGCGGACTCCTTTAAGGCTTTCTTCATGAACACCCCAATTGAGGCCACTTCTTTCTTTGGCCCTAAAGTGAAAAATACTCTGGCAAGGTGCAAATTAGATGGCAAGACCCTATCTGCCATTGGTGTCAGACACTCCATTCCTCAGTGATTCTACTCCAGAAATCAGAGGAGTGGGAAGATGTGCCACAGGAAATCCCAAGACTCTCTTTGTGATGCACGTGCCCAGTTCTCCCCTAGGGGTAGATGGGGAAACTCCAATGGAATACTCTCCTTTCGGGGCAGAAGAGGTCTGCAAAATCGGGGTACCAGAGATTCTTTCTTTGGCCAACCCTATCAGCGCTCCTGAAGTGTTGCCCGACTGCTCACCTCTGGAAGCGGTCGGGGGTCGTTTTTCCTTGTACCTTGCTGCCTGGTGAAATATAACTACAGACTCTTGGGTACAACTGATAATATTCAGAGGCTATCGCATCAGCTTCCATCTTTGTCCAATCTCATCCAGAGTATTACCTAAAGTTCCACCCAGTCAAAGGGAGGCAGCAGCACACGAAATCCAAAAGCAGCTACAAAAGAGTCATCCAGATGGTCCCCCCAGACCAAATTAGATGCGGTATTTATTCAAGGTTCTTTTTAGTGCCAAAAAAGACGGGACTGGAGACCATTTCTGGATCTCAGCACACTGAACAAATTTGTCAAAACAGAGAAATTCCAAATGGTCACGGTTCAGTTTATCCTTCCTCTCCTGGAAGATTGGATGTGCTCTGTAGATTTTCAAGATGCATATTGCCACATAAAAATGGACAAACGCTCAAGAAGATTCCTCCGTTTCCACATAGGAGCCTTTCACTACCAATTTTGAGCTCTGCCCTTCGGTCTCTCTACAGCCCCCTCAAATGCATGGCAGTGGTTATCGCACACTTGCAACTTGAAGGATTCCAGGTGTTTCCATATCTAGACTGGTTTCTCACTGCCCCCACCAAGCATCTACTGGTAGAAGCCCTGCACTACACTCTCCTCACAGTGCAATGCCTGGGAATCACTGTAAACTGGGAGAAGTCCAACACGACCCCAGTTCAGTCTTTGGAATTCATAGGGGTACTGTTGGACACGAGAAATTGCACAGCATCTCTTCCAGACCACAGGCTTCAAAGAATAAGGCAACAGGTTCAACCGCTGCTCTGTCACCACAAATCTCTCGCTCAATCTGTTCATCTCTTGGGGGTCAATGGCAACCTCTATCACCATTGTTCCTCTAGCCAGATTCCACGAGGCTCCTTCAGTGGTTACTTCTCACTCAGTGGTACCCTCTACAGCATCCTTTGTCTTTTCAGATAAGTGTAACTCAGATATGCAAGCAAGATTTACTCTGGTGGACGTCTCGAATTCCCCAAATATGGTCTCGCCCCTTCAGCCTCCATCAACCAAAAGCCATGATTACCACAGACGCCTCCCTGAAAGGGAGGGGGGGGGCTATGTCAGGGAAACTCGGTCCAAGGCACCTGGTCAGAGACAAAGGCCCTTTTTGCATATCAGTGTCTTGGAGCTGAGGGCGGTGCTACTAGCTTTGCAAGCATTTCATTCCATCCTTCTGTCAGTGACTATTGCAAACCAATCGCATGTTAGTGGTCTGGTACATCAACAAGCAAGGGGGCACCAGATATTACCTGTTAAGCCGAAAAGCCTTGAGAATATGGTAATGGGTGATGGCTTCCAACTGCTTTCTAATTGTTATGCACATTCCTGGGAGCTCCAATGTGATAGCGGACAAATTGAGCAGGTGCATTCTACAACCTCACGAGTGGTCCTTCAACCCTATGATAGCGGCAATAGTCTTCAACCGCTGGGGCCAGCCTTGCTGCGACCTGTTCACCTCCCCAACCAACTGCAAGTGCAGCAAATATTTTGCCCTGATCCCCCCTCGTGGACAGTCACCGAGATGCTCTAGTACACTGTTGGCCCTCAGGTCTACTTTACTTATCCTCGTCTTCCCCTCATCTCCCAGTTTCTGAAGAAAACAATGACAGTTGAAAAGCAAAGTGATCCTCATTGCTCCATATTGGCCTCTACAAGTCTGGTTCCCCTTCCTCTGCCCTCACCTGCTAGCTCAACTATGGATCCTCAATCCATCCTCAACATTGATCTCCCATCTGCAGGGTATGACTCTCCACAGTCCAACAGCCCTGAAACTGACCAGCTTGGTTTCTCCACTTCCAATGATTGCCAGGCAGGAAAACCTCTCGTCCCCTGTGCACAATATTCTTATTACATCTCTCAAATCATAAATCGTCCACCAGACTAATCTATCTCAATAAATGGAAAAGGTTTTCTCTATGGGCAGCGAATAAACAGACCCCTTGTCAGCCCCAGTTTCGGTGGTTTTTGGATTACTCATCACATCTTTTCCACTCTGGGGTGTCTGCCTCCACTGTTTGTGTGCATTTAGCTGCCATTTCAAATTTCTACATTGGTTTTCAGTATTCTTCACTCATGTCACATAGACTCTCAAACTTTCTTGAAGGGGGGGGTTCTTCACTTAAAACCTCCCTTTAGAGAACCGGTACAACCTTGGGATTTGGCCTTGGGTTCTGCAAGCTCTAACAGCTCCCCCTTTTGAACCTGCGTCTTCATGTGATGTAAAATATCTCTCTTGGAAAACTTTGTTTCTGATTGCAATCCACACCAGCCAGGCGCTTGTCAGAACTTCAAGCCTTATGCATCAAACCTCCCTGTCTTATCTTCCATAAGGATAGGGTATCACTGAGAACTAATTCCTTTTTTTTACCAAAAGTGGTGTCAGAGCAGTCTATCAACCAATCTATTGACCTTCCAATATTCTTTCCTAACCACTGTAACAAGGGAGAGTATTGCCTGCACTTCTTGGATGTTCATAGGCAAATACGATTTCATCTGGACAGAACAAACTCTACCCGTAAATCAGACCAACTATTCCTGGCTTTTCCTGGACCAAAACGAGGTCATCCTGTCTCAAAAGTTACATTGGCTTCATGGTTGAGAAATTGTGTTTATCTACAACAAAAACAATGTCACCTTGCCTCAGAGTGAAAGCATATTCTACAAGGTCTATGGCAACTTCAGCAGCTTTCCATTGCTAAGGCTTCCCTCAGTGATATTTGCTCAGCTGCGACTTCGGCCAAACCTCATACCTTTATTCTTCATTACAAATTGGATTTGGCCTCCAGAGGTAGAGCTTCCTTTGGCTCCATAGTGCTCAGGAATGTTCTTCCATGAGGGCCACCCAGGGATACAGATAGCGGGGGACTCTGTCCCATCAGTAGGGAATAAACGAAGATTAGCAACATCAGATAAAGAAGTTATGTCGTACCATAACGTTCCATCTGTGTTGTTCTTCATTCATTCATTACTTCCCATCCTCTGTCCCCCTCCAGAGGTTCCTGGTTGCTCTCGTATACTCCTTATCTCCTCCTTCCTTGTTTGCAATTTATGTACAACAGTTTCATTTCCTAGGGTCCAAGTGAAAGAGCTGCTCTGGTAGAGTTTTTATTCAATTCTCAAACAGAAGTTGCTGTTACAGTGATAGTAGGCATATAAATATTGCACTATAATTAAGAGTTATTCAAAGGAGGCTAGAAAACATTGAGAAAAGAGACTGGTAAAACAGTTTACAGGACAATAAGGAGAGGACAAATGTATGGCTCCCAGGTATGTATCAGTGTCCAGAGGATTTACAGATGTTCATCGTGTTTCGCTGTTGCAGTCATTACACTTGAGTTATCCTGCTGGCAGGCTACACGCAGTTGGCCTGAATTCCAAAGTCCTGGTCCGGCGTCTGTTGCTGTCACCTCTTCCCTGACGTCAGTGTGCCAGGGGTATATAAGATGCAGCCAACACCATTTTCTTCAGTCTTTCTTGCCGCACGGTGCCGGAAGCAAAAGCAGTTCGTAAGTGCCGGTCGGCCAACTCATGAGATTTTCTAAATTGAATTTCAAAACTGAAGTCTTCAATAAATCTAAGTATTCCCGTTGGGTAAACTTTTTCTTGCTCCAGCCCGATGTCAGTAAAAGTTAATTGTATTTCTTGTGGGAAGCAAATACCTCATAAGGATTTTCACTCTTGCTGTATTCCTTGCCTAGGCTTTGACCACAACGTTGCTAGTTGTCGGTTTTGTGCTAGATTCAACCAGCGCACTATTAAGCGTCTGTTTAATTTTGCTTTACATTACTTTGGCCAAAGGTTTAACTACATAATGCTGTCAGAACAACCGATGGCCCGAATTCATACAAAATGCAAAGACAAAGAAAAGGACAGGCATCCGAGGTCCAAAACAGACAAAGCCTCTTCTAGGACAGTCGCTGGTTCTCAGTGAAGCACTTTTGCAGCCTTTGACACCCGCTACCTCAGAGCCACAGGCTGCCTTCAACTCCCACGTGGAGACAACTAGGCCTCTGGAAACAAAAGGTATTGGGCCTACGGAAACTATTCCCTCAGATGGGTCTGGAGCCGCTGAGCAGGCATCTGCTTCTGAGGGTGTTTTCAGACCTACACAGCTTACTATCAAGTCCACTTCAGCAGCCAAGGCAAAGTCTAAAACACCATTAAAGACAAAGAAACAAGTGCAGCATTCTCCTGGACAGTCATCCATGCCAAAGAAACAGATGCTTAAAATGGCCGAGGACCTAATTACTTTGATCAGGGGTTCCCATCCCCCTCCTGATAAAAGGCCTAGGCAAGACACTGACTGACTCCTCTGACCAGGTTTCTATTTCCTCTGATTCCCCTTCAGAACAGGGATAGTCTCTTCCTCCCTATGAGGACTCAGACGCTGAAGAATCTACCCCTTCAGCCTCTCCTCCTGAGGATTACTCTTTTGGGGAAACCTTGCACACCATGAGGGAGCATTTCCATTGGGAGAGCCAGGATTATTCAGAATCCAAGAAAAGGCTGAGACTTCCTTTTACTGCCTCAGCACAGGCCCCTTGCTATCCCCCCTGTACTAGATATTGTTTGTTTTTTTCTGAATCCGGTTTCTCTCCTGATTCTTTACCCCCTGCACCAGTCAAGCCAGATAGGTACTGCAGAGTCCCAGACTGTCATAAATTTCTTTATAAAAACCCTGCTGCTGACCCAGAAATAATTTCTCAGGGTCCCAAAGGGGTCAAGGCTTCCACTGCAAAAAAACATGTTCCCTCTGATAGGGATTCCAGAGCACTGGATAGATGGGGGAAAAAAGTTTACACTTCTGCTACTTTAGCTGCATGGGCTTTAAACTGCCAGTTCCACATCCTTAAATATCAACAATACTTGATGTCTTTGCTAAAACAGAAAATGCGTAAAAGCTCAATGTCCTGACAATAAGGAAATGCAGGATTTATTGCATGCAGCTGAACAAGTGGGAAAGCATACTTAGCAATGTGGTTTTGATTCTTTAGAGGCTTCTTGCAGAGGTGCAGTTGCAGGTTCTGTCATTCGAAGGCATGCTTGGTTAAAAGAACAAAGTTTACCTGATCATGTTGATGCAAAATTACTGGATGCTCCATTACAGCATGATACTTTGTTTGGTGTTAAGGCAGAAGAGGTGTTAGAGAAATTCTGCAGGCTTTGGGCTTCATGGCATCTTGCTAATTCCATATGCAAGACTGCATATGAGGAAGATACAATGGTATCTAAAAAGTGTTTGGACTTAACATTGCCACAGCCTGGAAACAATAGCAACCCTTATTCTTTGCCTGCAACAGGAGTTTCGATGGTGGGCACTGGCCTGTCACCACAACAAGGGACAGCCTTTCACTTTACCCACAGCCAGGCAGACATTAACGGATGCATCGGATTATGCCTGGGGGGCACACATGGCAGGAAAATGTATTCAGGGCACGTGGCCCGCGGACCAAATGCATCTTCACATCCATCAAAAAGAGATGCTAGCTGTACAGAATGCCCTGACAACCTTCAAAGATCTACTTCATCCAGGACAACTATTACTAAAGACGGACAATACTACAGTTATGTGGTACATAAACAAGCAAGGGGCCACACATTCCTACCCCTTCTGCAGGCAAGCCATGACTTTGTGAAATACAGCACTGACCTATCAGGTACATCTGCAGGCACAATTCCTGCCAGGAAAGAAAAATACTGTGGCAGACGAACTAAGCAGAAACCTCATGGACCCTCACGAAACCTCATGGACCCTCACGAGTGGAAACTAAATCCACAGGTCTTCAGCATAACAAGGAAATGGGGATGCCCAGACGTAGATCTTTTTGTCTCCCCTCACAGCTGCCAACTACAGAGATTCTGCACAAGGACTTATCACTCACAAGCATGGAAAGTGGATGCTCTATCATTCAGCTGGAAAACCCTAACAGTTTGCCTTTCCACCATTGCCTCACCTTCCCAAGGTGCTCCTAAAAGTCAGACAAGAAAAGCCAAAAAAGATTCTGATTGCCCCAAACTGGCCACGCCAGCACTGGTACCCAATCCTAAAGAGCTTGTCTCAAGGCCCAGCCTGGACTTTACCTCAAATTCCTCATCTTCTGACTCAACAAAACAATCCAATCCTGCACAGCCAACTAAGAACCTTAAATCTGGCTGCATGGCAGATAATATAGCCACTCAGGACACACCTCTCTCTAAAGCTGTTAAGGATGTCATTTTGGAAGCCAGGAGGCCCAGCACCAGGAAATCTTATGCAGAAAAATGGAAGAGATTTTGTGCTTGGAACCAGGTGCAAGGACTTGAACCACTTGCTCCAAATATTCCTCAGATTTTATAATACCTAACTGAAATGCTGGACAAAGGCCTATCCTTCTCATCAGTTAAGATCCATGCCTCTGCCATTTCAGCTCATTACAATACGGAACCTCCTATTTTCTCTCATCCACTGCTAAGACAGTACCTCAGAGGGGCAGAAAACATAAGACCCCCAAGGAGAGCACCTGTACCTACATGGGACCTCAACTTTGTCTTAAAGCTCACACTGCCTCCTTTTGAGCCAGTCAATACAGCTGATATAAAATTCTTATAATGGAAAACTGCTCTGCTGCTAGCAATAACTTCAATAAGAAGAATCTGAGTTACAGGCATTAATGGCAGTAGAAAGTTTTCATTTTTCATCTGGACAGGGTTTCTCTAAGGGCAAACCCAACATTTATGCCAAAGGTAGTATCC
>NW_025052530.1:0-10964 GCF_019279795.1 Protopterus annectens | reverse complement strand
CCTATGCCTGGCCAAATATTTCCCTAGAGTAATCATAAAACCTAATATATAATAGGGTAAATACAAACAAAATAAAATGGTATCACTAATAAATATGCACATGCAGACATATATTACATCTGTGTTTTCTGGCTCCACAGAAGGAAGAGGACCTGCCCCACCCCCAGAGAGATGTCATACATGTGGTTGAGAAGGGCAGTGTGGTTGCTGGGTGTCATGTGACAAAATATTAGCACTCAAGGATGCACTAGCTAGGTGGATTTCATAGACCTTCATTGGGCCCTAGTGTCCAGCATCAGGCCACTTTTTTTAAGAATACAATCTCCTGCTTGTCAAATTACCTGAAGTTGAGGTCATGAACTATAGACCCTGGTATAAGAAGACTCACTGATCTCTCCTCAACTTTGGATACTGAGCCCTGCTGGAACGAGGGTGAGGCCTACAGGAGTTGAGAGAGGGTATTGTGAGCAATGTCCTGGTGACTGAAGATACTACTCCTACCAGTGGTAAGACGGGAGTGAGAGATAACTGAAGGACTGGGAGAGGATATGATACATGTTGGAGTAAGGTATACCCAAGTGCAAAAATGTAACCCTAGAGTGGAAGAGAGAATAAAAAATAACCACAGTTCCATTGAGGAACGTCACTGGCATTAGATTAGTAATTTTGATAATTATCTATTGATCAACTAGAAATTGGGCTACTGTTGGCTGAAGGAGGAGAAGAGGCGGAAGACATGGCCGAAGATGGGAAGAGAGGAGAAAGGCTAGGACTGTGGTAGTGAGGGTCGGAACTTTGAATGTTGGCAGTATGACTGGTATAGGGAGAGAGCTAGCTGATATGATGGACAGAAGGAAGGTTGGTATATTGTATGTGCAAGAGACCAGATGGAAGAGGAGTAAGGCTAGATGTATCGGAGGTGGGTTCAAATTGTTTTATCATGGTGTGGATGGAAGGAGAAATGGCATAGGAACAGTATGCTTATAGTGTTTTGGAGGTGAAAAGAGGCTTCGGATAGGTAGTAAATGTTTATGAAGCTGGAAATTGATGGTGTTCAATGAAGAATGTTGTTGAGTGCATATGCTCCACAAGTTGGGTATTGCAATGGATGAGAAAAAAAAATTTTGGAGTGAATTGGATGAAGTGGTGGATGACTGTACCCAAGGGGTGAGAGAGAGTGGGTGATTGGAGCAGATTTCAATGTAAGCATGTTGGTGAAGGAACAGAGGGGATGAGGAAGTGATGTGGGTATGGTTGGTTAAACAAAGGAATGTAGAAGGTCAGATGGTAGTGGATTTTGCGAAAAGGATGGACATGGCTGTGGTGAATACGTAACGATTTTAACAAGAGGGAGGAGCATAGGGTGACATACAAGAGTGGGAGGAAGATGCACACAGGCGGATTATATCGTATGTAGGAGGGCCAGTTTGAAGGAGATTGGAGACTGTAAAGTGGTTACCGAGAGAAAGTGTAGTTGTAGGCAGCATAGGATGAGTGGTTTCAGGTGGGATAGCGTTGGTAAGATTAAGAGGGGAGGAGTAGGAGTAAGAGGGCACCACCAAGGATCAAATGGTGGAAATTGAAAAGGGTAGAACTGTGAGGTGGAGTTCAGGGATGAGTTAAGACAGGCACTGGGTGGCAAGTGAAGAGTTACCAAATAGGCTGGGCCAACTACAGCAGAGCTAGGGTAAGGGAGACGGCTAGAAAGGTTGCTTTTGGTATCACATCTGGACAGAGGAAGGATGACAAGGAGACATGGTGGTGGGAATGAGGAAGTACAGGAGAGAGTATACAGAGAAAAGAGGTTGGCAAAGAAGAAGTGGGATTGTCAGAGAGATGAAGAAAGTGGAACAGGAGTATAAGGAGATGAGGTGCATGGCAAGAGCAGAGAGGTGGCGAAGGCTAAGGATAAAGGCATATGAAGAGTTGTATGAAAGGTTGGACACTAAGGAGGGAGAAAAGGACCTGTACCAATTCAATAATAGGACAGAGGGACTCGAAAGCTAGGAAAGATGTGCAGCAGGTGAAGGTGATAAAGCGATAATGAGGGTTCTTATACTCCTGGCCCGAGGTGAGAGCAAGCGTTGAGTGAGATGGAAAGAGTACTTTTGAGGGAATGATGAATGAAGAGAATGAGAGGGAGAGAAGGTTGGATGATGTTAGTGGATAGTGAATCATGTGAAGTACAATAAAATTAGCAAGGTGGAAGCAAGGATAGCTATGAAGAGAATGTATAGAATGGAAAGGCTGTTGGCCCAGATGACATACCTGGGTGGAAGCGCTAGGAGGTGTTTAGGTGAAATAGCAGTGGGTTTTAACCAGATTCGTTTAATGAAATCTTGGAAAGTGAGGAGGATGCCTGAGGAGATGGAAAAAGCAGTGTTTTGGTACCGAATTTTTAAGACATAAGGTGATGTGCAGAGCTGTAGTAACTACAGGAGGGATTAAACTGATCAGTCACAGCATGATAGTTGTGGGAAAAGAGTGAGTGGAAGCAAGGTTAAGAAGGGATGTGATGATTAGTGATCAGCAGTATGGTTTCATGCCAGGAAAGAGCACTACAGATGCGATGTTTGCTCTGAGAGTGTTGATGGAAAAGTACAGAGAATGTCAGAAGGAGCTGCACTGTGTTTTTGTAGACTTAGAGAAAGCATATGACAGGGTGGCCTAGAGAGGAGTTGTGGTATTGTGCATGAGGAAGTCAGGTGTCAGAGAAGCTATGTAAGAGTGGTACAGGATATGTATGAGGGTAGTGTGACAGCGGTGAGGTCTGCAGTGGGAGTGACGGATGCATTTAAGGTGGAGGTGGGGTTATATCAAGGATCAGCTCTGAGTCCTTTCTTATTTGCAATGGTGATGGACAGGTTGACAGACCCAAGATCAGGAACAGGAGTCACTTCGTGGACTATGATGTTTGCAGATGACATTGTGATCTGTAGTGAGAGTAGGGAACAGGTGGAGGAGATCCTGGAGAGATGGAGATATGCTCTAGAGAGAAGAGGAATGAAGGTCAGCAGGAATAAGACAGAATATATGTGTGTGAATGAGAGAGAGGATAGAGGAAATCGGTGAGGATGCAAGGAGTAAGAGGTGGCGAAGGTGGATGAGTTTAAATACTTGGGGTCAATAGTTCAGGAAGTAACGGTGAGTGTGGAAGAGAGGTGAAGAAGAGAGTACAGGCAGGATGTGGAGTGAGTGGAGAAGCGTGTCAGGGTGATTTGTGACCAACGAGTACCTGTAAAAGTGAAAGGGAAAGGATTATAACAGGGTAGTGAAACCAGCTATATTATATGGGTTGGAGACAGTGGCATTGACAAAAAGGCAGGACTTTGAGCTAAGATGTGGCAGAATTAAAGATATTAGCAGATTTGCACTGGGTGTGACGAAATGTGGACAGGATTAGGAATAAATATATTAGAGGGTCAGCCTAGGTTGGAAGGTTTGGAGACAAAGCCAGAGAGGCACGGTGCATTTGGTTTGGACATGTGCTGAGGAGGGATGCTGAGTATATTGAAAGGGAAAAAGATGCTAAGGATGAAGCTACCAGGTAAATATGGGGAAAAGAGGAAGGCCTAAGATAAGGTTTATGGATGTGGTGAGAGACAACATGCAGGTGGTTGGTGTGACAGAGCAAGATGCAGAGGTCAGGAAGAAATGGAAATAGGTGATCTGCTGTGGCGACCCCTAACGAGAACAGCCGAAAGAAGATGATGATCCACTGACCAACTAGAACACAATACGTCCATCTTGCACTTTTTTTTTAAAATCATGTTTATTAAGTCATCACAATTGAATCTGTAATATGTAGAAACATATGTTAGTAAAAAAGAAAACAATAACAGATTACACATACATTTTCTTTTTAATGATTTTCATTCACTCCAACATTACATAAGTTTCATCACTTTCTGTCTTCCTTGAAATCACACTCCTTCTAAAGTAAAATATTCTATATAAATTGTTTTTACAAATTCTGTGAAATTTGTTCCTTCTTTTTTCTAACATACACACCTCCGATTTTGTTATCTTCTTTATAATATCCACATCTTCCTTTATGTTGGGACCAGATCTTAATTTTCATTTTCTAGCCAATGCATTGTTTGGCAACCGATAACATTAAACTTGGTAAGGCCTTATAATATCTATGAAATTCAGACCCTGTATCCCAGCTCAAAAGTATAATTTCCTAATTTACAACCATTTATTCTACCAACATTTCTGTTAAAGTAGTCTGTAGAGAGTTTTTAAAATCTGTCAACTCATTGCGCCCTTACCAAAAAAAACACATACACACACACCCACACACACACACACACACACACACACACACACACACACATATATATATATATATATATATTCTCAAGTGCTTGTATCTTCACCATCACACCTTCAGCATTTGCAATCTACCTAAAGTCTTCTTGGTGTGTAAAATACTGATGCTATTTCCATACAAATATACAAAACCTTCTGGACTTTGTAGATTGTCTTTTCATTCTACTTTCCCAATGTTTTCTAACCTCAACTGATTCATTCTTACATTTATCATCATGCAATATTGTATGCACGTTACTAGTTATCCCTTTTGTAACAGCAGTTTCTGTTCTAGATTCAACTAAAAACATCACCAGACCTGATCTTTCACTTGGCGATCCCCTATCCCTTTCTCTTTCCTACACCTTGTTATCAATCCCTGATAGAGAAGGCAGTCTCTAATCTGCAGTCCAAAATTCTGCTTAACCTCACCCCACTCTATAACCTTCCCCTCCTGAGTTTTCTTGTAATACTTTGGTTCCTTTGCTAATTTCTTCCAGTAATTTCCATCCCCCTTTGCCTAATTTCTGTACTCCTACTTGCAGTCATCCCTGTTGGTAAAATCTCCCTTCTCCATTCCTGTCTTGGCTTAGTTCATAGAGTATCTTCTGCTACTTACTGAATATAATTTTGTGTATGTTTTTTGTTATTCTCCTTATTAAGACTTGCATCCAAAACCGTATCCTCTCTTTATCTCTCAACTCTTTGTTTCCCCATTATTTATTGGGTTCCTTTTCTACTTTGATTTATAGCTTGAGATATGTATATGAGCCTTAACTGTGTACCCCTAAAGCACCCCATCAAGTCAGGTAGCAGTAAACCACCTTGCTCTACAGGGAGAATCATATCATCCCACTTAACTCTCTCTCCCCTGCTCCTCTCAAGAAATAAATTTCTTCAACTCTTTATTACCATCCACGACTTCTCCAACTGATAAAAACATGACTGAACTTTATATAAAACTAAATGAATTAAAAACATTTTCACTGCTTCTATCTTACTATTCTAAGTTCATAATCAGGAGCTTCCCATTTCTCATATTTCTGCATTATCCTTTCTTCTCACATCTCTTTAGCTGCCATAAAGGAAATCCTTTTAATCCATACATCTAAACAGTTTATCTTATTACATATGGGTATGGCTGAATCAACTAATCTGTGGGTAAATAGTTCATCACTACTGCCTTTGTTTTATGATTTATTTTTTACACTTAAAAGACGAAACTGTCTCAAATTGTTCTGTAACATTACTGGACACGTGGCACAGAAGGATCAAGCTCTTACTGTGCTCCAAACAACTTGTGCTGGATTAGCTCGAGTTGGAAAAAAACAAGTAGGGAGGATGGAAGTAAATGACTGACACAGGCTGTCCATGCTGTGAGGAGGAGGCAGCCTAGGCTTTGTGTAACCGCAGCTTTAACACCCTGAAAATTTTTGTACAACAGCTGGTATATCACTTTTATTAGGAAGTTAACGTATGTGGAAGCACACATGCAACTGCCAAAGGCTTCAACTGGGGAGGTCTCAAGGCTTCCACAGCATGGGCTGGGGGCTAAAGCAGACTATTCAGCAGGCATATGATGCTGTACCAGTGTTCTAGATCTCCTCACTAGCCAAGGTCATTAGTCAGGCTGAGTCTGGGGGAGGCTAACATGGATCTGGAAGACCCAGTGATGGTTAGATGTGTGTATGTGGGGGGTGTAAACAAAATTAAATGTTTCATAACACTGAAATGTATTTTCCTTTATTTATCAAGTACAAAATAATATCATCTACAAATAAAGCTACATTTTCTTAAATACCACACCAGTTATAATCTTTAGTTTGGGGAATATCTTATTTTCTTTACAATTGCTCTAAATGTAATGCAACTAACAACAGCAAAGGAAGGCATCCCTGCCTGATTCCTCTTTTCAAACACAGCTTGTCAGAGAAGAATCCTTCAACCTTAATTGTTGCTTTAAACCATTTACATAGCTTTCTTATTGACCCTATTATTCTATTAAGGAATGCAATTTCTATTATTGTTCAACTCATAAAATCCCATCCGACTGTACTGAATACTTTCTCTGTATCAGCACTTAACAACAATAGTGATGTTTTCTTGCACTCTGCTTCCTTGTGGGTTATTAGTGTTCTATTAATGTTCTCAAAAGGTGGTCGTGCTCCACAAAAAACACATTGATCCATATTTATCAGCTTTGGTAACATCAGTGACATTCTCGTAGCTAGTATACACATAAAGACTTTATTAACGTGGTTAAAAATTGAAAATGGTCTATACTAAGACAAACCTGAGGGCTTCTTTACCCTATCTAGGAAACATAGCCAAACAAACAAAAAAAATCCTTAAAACATCATTAAACAAAACTTTCTAGATCTTTATCACTCTCTATCATCCTAATTTGCAAATTTCCACAGGAATACAATCTGTTTCTGAAGACTTCCCTGTTGATTGGTTACATCATAATTTTAATTTCAGCTATTCCCATTTTAGGTATTAACTGTTTAGCCTCATCTTCCTCTAACCTCAGAATATTTAAACTGTCTATAATGTTTACATTTGTCCTTTCACATGGTTTCCCCATTCCTCTCTACTTTATGCAATAACTTTTCTGAAATATCTCCAACACCTCTATAGGATCAACAGTTGTTCTTCTTGTTATAGGCTCCATAAATTTGGTTACAACTCTTTCTACTTTCTATTGCCTAGTTATTGTACCAAAAGTTTATTGCATTCTAGGTTTGATATCAAAACTAGTTGCTTAATACAACACTTCTAAACTCATGCATATTATCTAAATACCCCCTTATTCTATCTTCCAATTTTAATTTCAAATTATTCACAAAAGACTACCTTAGGCATTTATCCATGTTCTTAGCTTGAAAGTCCCACTTCAGCCTAGCTGTCAGACTCAGTTCCAGAACTCATGACTGACACCCACTTCTAGCTGGCGACTGGCTGGAGGAGGGAGTGTTATCAACTGCCTAGAAGAGTCTGAAACCACCTGACTAACTAAAGGCATAACCTGTAACTCATACATGAGGAGTGCAGAGACAAGTGATAGAAACAATAGCTCTAATTCCCACAAATGATTATATAAAATGGAACCTACATAAACCATTATAATGACTTCTGTTAAGACTATTTGCTGTTCAAAAGGATCCTTTCAAATATTTGTAGCTTATAATAAAAAATTTACAATGTAAGAAAGTAAATTTAGTTAAATAAAAACACTAATGACTTAGAATGTAAAAAAAACATGACTTCATTCTCTCATATTAAACAGTGGATTAACACAGTTGTTTGTATTTTCTGTGTGCTGCCCTGCTGTCTAATTACTTCCTGAATCTTGTTTGTATTTTCTGTGTGCTGACCTGCTGTCTAATTACTTCCTGAATCTGTGTCATCTGGCCCCACCTTCTGATGATGAAATATCACCAGGGGCAGCAATATCCTAGACCTGGTCATTACCAACATGGGAAACCGGTGTTCCACACCAGAGGTCAATTCCTCGTTGGTCAGATCCGACCACAAGCTAATCAGCCTAGACATCTACATCCCACCCCCAGCCCCAATTAGGGAAACCATCATAAAAAACTTCTCCAAAACCAACTTCACACTTCTTAAGACAGAAGTGGCAAACTTCATGACACCCATGCAGACGGACAATAGAGGTATGACTTTGTCAATCCTACACAAATGCACTTTATAAGCACTTACACGAGTGCATGGATCATGCTATCCCCTAACAGAACCAAGATGTTATCCTCCAAAAAAAGGAAGCCAATCTGGTGGTCCTCTGCCATAAACAAACTCTACA
The DNA here is from genome assembly GCF_019279795.1 of Protopterus annectens. NCBI lineage: Eukaryota > Metazoa > Chordata > Ceratodontiformes > Protopteridae > Protopterus > Protopterus annectens. The sequence goes on along the minus strand of NW_025052530.1, from coordinate 2,827 downwards.
ACAGACGAAAGAAACTGTTGCAAAAAAAGAGTAAAATCCCATGACTGGAGGAACTCCCTGGTCAACCTCAGTAAGAAGCTGAGATCCTTCATAAAGTCCCTCCAAAGCTGAGCTAGCTGAAAACAAAATTGCTACTGACTCTAAAGACAACCACAAAAGCATTTCTATAGCTATGTCAAGAATCTAAATGGGAACACTCAGATCTGCTCTGAGTTACAGCAAAATGGCACTAAATATACAAAACCAACTGATATTGCCAACATCCTTGCAGATAGGTTCAGTGCTAACTTTACCCCCCTCTCACCCCCTAGAGGGCCCATCTCTATACCAGAAGAATGCAAAGTTCCTATAATCATGGCTGCACAGGTAAAACACACTCTCCAAAGCCAAGAACACAGCATCCATGGGGACCTATGACAATATCTCCAGGCTGCGCTCTCTCTACTTGAACTACAGAATGAACTGGCACCCTACCTAAGTATCATGTTCAATCATTGCCTCACCTCAGGCTTTGTACCCACTGAATGGCGCACTCCACGAATGCACGTTATCCCACTCCACAAAGGGGGAGCCAAATACAGACCGAACTACCGCCCCCATTAGCCTGACAAGCCTGGTCTGCATTCAGGCCATGGAACGATATCATCATGGAACTCATAAACAAAGACATTGGTAATCTCCAAACTCTGGACCTACCCAGTTTGGATTTGTAAAAGGCAGATCGTGTCTCCTAAACCTGATTGACTTCTTTGAAGCAGTCACCAAAGCCATAGATGAGGGTAAAATGGTTCACACAGCTTATCTAGATCTCGCCAAGGCTTTCAACATCACCCCCCACTCTGGAATTATAGATAAGCTCACTAAACTAGAGTATAAATCCCTATGTCACAAGATGGGTTGCCAACTGGCTCATGGACAGAACCCACACTGTGAAAGTAGCAGATTCCAAATCCAACATCAGACCAGTGACAAGTGGAGTACCACAGGTTTCAGTCCTGGGTCCTCTCCTGTTTGGTATCTACTTCCTCTGGAAGTGCAGGCCAACATAAGAAGGTCTTTGTTAACAAAGTTTGCAGATGACTGCAAACTAGGAGCCATAATCGAAACTCCTAACGGTATGTGGACAAACTACAAAAGGCCTCACTGAGACAGATACCTGGTGTCAAAGCCATGGCCTGAAGCTCAATGCCAAAAAGTGTATTGTCATCCCCTTTGGTAAAACTCTGTAAACTCTATGAACTACCACATAGCTGGTAGTTTACTTAATGTGCCGAAAATATGATAAGAGACCTTGGGACACAGGTGGACAGTAGTCTCTACTTTGATAATCACATCGCCACAGTGGTCAGGAAATCCTTCTTACGTGGCTCATCTCATCACAAAATCGATTCTCATCCAGAAAAAAGGGTCATTGTTCCCTCTACTCATCACTCATTAGACCCATTATAGAGTACAACGCCCCTTTTGGTATGTACCCCTGACAAGACATCTACAACAACTGGAAAAAATAACACAGAAATACTCCTCACAAAGAGGATTACTGGCCTCAAACAGATGCCCTATGCAGAGCCGCCTCAAAAACTACAGCTTTACTCCATCGCATATCGCTTACTCAGGGGCTTGTATCTCTGCCTAACATATGCTATATGTCAAACCCAGAGCTGTTGGACATGCTCCAGACTTAAAGAAATCCCAATCTCCTCCGAGCTACATGCTCTAGGGACCTAAACCTTGTCACCACAATAAACAGAACATGCTGGAAGGATAGATTCCTGTCCCAGAAACTTCCCATACTCTGGAATAGACTATCTATCTATGTCAAACAGAGCTCCTCATTAGCACTCTTCAAGAAAAATCTTGATGATTGGATGGGAAATGGGAAATTCTATAACGGGATCACTTTGGCTCTGCTCGACAGGGGCACAGGAAAATAAATTTCTTGGGTGGCGAAAGCCAGGGTACATTTTTTGGCTAGGCTTGTATGGGCCCTAGGGCCAATAGCCTAATACCTACCTATGAATCTACCTATATGTGGTAGACTTTTCTGCTTTATGATTTGTACAGAGAATGCAGCTCAGCCTGCCACTCAGACACACATCATTAAATAAATGATCAGTGCACTTTGAACTACTAACCCTAATAACTTTTATACCTCTGTCAGCCAAACCCTATGAAAAACACTCTTCTTGTAGCATTAAAGCATTACTCACATACAGCTCCCACTATCCCGACCCCTACAGCTAACCTCCAGTGCATTAAACATGCCTCTCTTCCATTGCTGGCCCACTTTTGCAGTCTCCTAACACAGCCAAAAGAAACCAGCCACTACTCCAAATTCAGGGGGAAACTTAAAATGTACCTGTTAAAACAAGTTCAGAGTACCTGCTTCTCTAATGGCCATGTCAACCAATTGCTATAACATTCCTTCTTCCTCTGCCTGACCTTGCCTTGCTTCTCCTCTCTGCTTTCCAACTGATTTATGAATTGTGCTGTACAAATGCAAATACTGGAAATTTTTACTCGAATCATTGTTAGATGTAGGCTGCAATGCTTATCCTCTGTTCTACCCTCAAACTTCTTGTATTGCTTTAATCTTTGTACTTATTCAAATAACATTCCACATGTTTTTACAGCTGTGAAAGTATCTTCACTCAGTCAAGTTTTGATCAGTGCACTACCTGGCAGCCGATATAAATAAAATATAGAGGATTATAATTGGGTCTCTGATCATAACCAGTTTATTATGTTTATGTTTGAAATCTGGATACCAAGAAATTCATCTCAGGAGCAATGCTAGAAAGGTAAATCCACATCCACATCAAGCACA
>NW_025052529.1:0-9596 GCF_019279795.1 Protopterus annectens | reverse complement strand
CAATTAGGAAATTGCCCCTAAAAAATCCCCCAAAAAAAAAAGGGTTTTTTTTTTTCCCCCTTTTTAAAATTTTCCCCAGGTACATGGCCCACCCAGACATGCAACCTACCCGGGCTGAGGATGAGGAGATACACCAGAGCCTGGTGCGGACTATGAAACCTTTTTTCCGCAAACCAGAATCAGCAGGTGAGGGCTGCACTGTGGCAGGACCTTGTCCGGGGGTAAATGATATAGGCATGCATAATAGGACATATGAGCAGGTCGACATCACTGCAGTGATTTGATTAGACATGTCCGCCACCCGGGCCAGATATCCACAGGCAACAGGTGCCACAGGTGGTGGGTGGCTACACATCCCCACTCACCAGACTGGAGGGACTCTCCTGAGTGTAGTGGCTCCAGTCCACCTGCAACAACACAGCAGCAGACATGTGTCATGATGGAGGCTGGACCCCACAGCAGCAACACTAAAGCAGGTAATATGTCACATGTTAGTTGACTGTTGTGTACACTGGTAGTTAATGCATGTGTGGGTGTGCCCTTTTGTTTGTAGCTGAAACCATAGTATTAATGTGCAAGGGGATACCCCAATTATTAGCTGAGACCTGAAAGGGGACGTTTTACCTGACCTGTATCATGTAATAATGGCACAGTTGTGCCCACTAACATTATTTTCCCTTTGTCTGCAGGCCCCCCACCTGATGCAGCCTATCCATGCTGGTGAGTCTCATTTACACCTTTTAAGATGTTGGTAGTAATAATTTGCCCCAAGTGGTCCCCTTGTATGCATGTAGGTGTGTCTTTTCTGTGTTATCACTTTGAGTAGTTAAATTTGGGGAACTGTGTGCATGTGTGAAAGTGCATGTGTGCACCTGTGCATGGGGGCATGTGTGCATGTGCATGTGTGCATGGGGCACCGGCAGGGTTGTGCATGTGTGGCAGGGTTGCAGGGGCACGGGGGTTGTGCATGTGTGCACCTGTGCATGGGGCATGTGTGCCCCGGGGCATGTGTGCATGTGTGCATGTGCATTGTGCTTTTATGTGGGGGCAGGGCATGGGGCATGTGCATGTGTGCAGGGGCACCGGGTTGCATCGCTGGCAGTGTGAAGACATTGTAAACTGTGTTTCCTGTTTACTTCCCACAGGTTCTGTTGCTTCTGGTTTATGCAGAGTAACCAGGTGCCGGGGTACTGATGACTTTGTGTACCGGGGTATGCCAGGGTCCGCCATTGGTCAGCCATTGACAGTACACAGCTGTAAACCCCCACCCATCCCACAGTTATCCTGCCTTTACATTGTCACCATGTCCCAGGTGATGGACAGCATACAGTGGGCAGACCAGGGTAGTGGGTTCGGCACATGTTTCCCCCACACAGCAGCCATGGGCAGGGCCCAAAAGGGTACCAAAAGACAGTGTCCAGGGGTTCTGTGGAGCATCCATATGCCCGGGCAGACTCCCCACAGGGGCTTACAACCTCAGCTATTTTTCCCTGTCATGCAGGCACAGTCAATGGAAGGGGTACACCAGACAGGGTCTGGGGGAGCTGACAGCATGCCCACAGCCATGACGACGGTATGCGTGACATTGGGCCGCCACCCGGGATTTCACCAGAAAGACAGACGTGGGGGACATATTAGACCGACAACTACATGTCCATGAGCCAGGTGATGGTGGGGGGTTGGGGCCCCGGGGGATGCCAGCAACAGCAGCAGCTGGCAGTGGCGGGACGACAACGGGCCCGCCCCGGTGCCAGCAGCAGCCCCAGCTGCTGGTTCTGTGCCATCAGACCGCCCAGGAGACCACGTGCACGCGGGTCTGGCCGGGGCCACAGGGTTGTGTCCAGTCAGCGCACCTCCCCGTGACAGTACCCAGTCTGGGTTGGATAGGCCCGGGAACCCTGCAACACAGGTACCGCCCCCAGAGACACTGATCTGTATGGCCTGGCAGGTACAGTCTGAGGCTGTCCAAAAACCACCAGAAAATGGCAGCCATGAGGTGGAACTGTATCCATCAAAATGCAAAAACACCTAGGGCAGTACACGCACACACTGCAGCAACACTGCCCCACCTTCTACTGCTGCCCCCACCAACACACATACAAAACATGTCAATTGGGGGGGGGCTGACCCAGGTGGTTCACACCCGGGCATATGATGAAACTGTGCCCCCCCCATCTGTAACAACTGTGCGGGCAGGTTAACATGTTACTGATGCACAGGGTGACCACATAGATGTGTAGTAATAGTATGTGTTAACAGTACTGGGGCTGATTTCATTGGGTATACCCCAGCATGCCTGATGCAGTATTTGTGTGATTGTCTGTCCTGTTTTTACACCCATGGTAAGTACCATGTGTATCATCTGCACATGTTGGCATACTGTGGTAATGATGTCAACAGCAGCCTAAAAATGGTAGCACAGGGATGGGTAATGTGTAGTAACACACAATGATGGACATGTAAATTGCAAGTGGCATTTTGGGCCACCAACTTGCAATGCAGATGTGTGGGGCGTGATATGTGTGCAAACAAAATTTACAGGACAAAAGGTGCACACGCACTGCATGCACACCCCTACCATCTGCAGCCCCAACACACATAACAAACTGTCACGGGGGGAGTCCCATGTCAGGGATACTTTGGGGGCACCAGGAGCATACATCCTACTAAGTATGGCACCATGTGAGAAGGGTGTCTGTTATTTGATTTTAGTACTGCAGGTATGGGCACATGGGGTTTTCCAGTTATTGTACATCCTGAAGTACATGCATGTCATTGTGTCTGAGACTGGAGCCCTCTGACCAGTGTGTTTCCATGTACATGTGCATAGCCTGCATATTTCAGTGTTACCATGGAACTGGTACAGCTTTTTTGTTTTACAATGGACTACATGGAGCATGTTCACTGTACCCTTTTTTTGCATGCATGTTTGCGAATTCCCTGGAAAAGATCACACCTGCAATGTAGTTTGGGCTTCTTGGGCCCAGTGCCATCTGTGTAGCCTACTGTATGTATGGCCTGTCCCACTTGGGGGTTCACTGTTTTACCTGTTCACATGTACATTGACTGTGACAGTGCAATGACCCGCCCAAAGTGTCCACGTGAGCAGTATGTATGCTAGGAGTCACAGGCACCACCTTCACACATCCATTCCCGTTGAACTCCCTTTTTGGGACATACCTGTCACCCCCGGCCCAGGGTATTGGCAAAGCCTCTTTTACCCCCTGTGGCTGGGCAGGGCTCCCTGACAAACCCATTCATAGGTATCACAGGGTTAAAACTGAGAATGTACAACGCCAGATGAATCCTCCATGCATGCACCCCATCCTTTGCAGGGGCATCGAATTTTGCAGTAACAGATGCCTGGTTCAGGGCACTGGGGCACACAGCACTACCGGTGTAACCCGTTGATTCCTTTGCTACAGTCACCCTGGCCATTAGGGGGGTGGTTCACACAGCCTACCTGGGCCTTGAGGGGAAAATACCCCACTTGGGCATTCTCAAGCCCCCAAACCAATATGAGCCCGTCACTAGATGGATTGCACAGTGGCTGCAGAAAAACGTTTAGCATTGCTGGCCCTGCCACACCCCAAACAGTTCCAGGATGTGTCCCCGAAGGCTGGTCCACCCTCTTGTTGGTACATATTTATTGGAGGTACAGGCCAACACGGATGTGGTGCCCAAAAATGGGTGACTGCAAACTGGACAACATAATCGACTACCCAGCTGACACAGGCATCTTCCCAAAAGGGGGATCATAAAAAAGACAATTTTGCCACCCAGGCCGTGCTGAACAGTGCAAAGGACTGTGCCCTTTTTGTTCACCCCGTTACCAAAAAGGGGCATTTTCCCCCACACACCAACCTCCCCAGCCAGAAACACACACTTTCCAATTGCAGGACAAACCCTATCTGACTGGGAAAAGGGAAAAGGGCATTAGCTGGGCACCATTTGCATTACTGGGTCTTCCCTGCTATACATAGAGTGCTGACATTATCAGTATTTTGGGGGATGGGCATCCTGTAGTGTCACCATTTGCCAAAAGGACAGACACTACCCCCCACAAACACACACACTTGATTTACAGGAATCAGACCCCCACCTGTTATATTTGACACTTGAGCAAACAGAAGCATTACTGGGGGTCCTTTCATGCTCTACTTATGGTTGTACATCAGCATGTGTAGGGAAAAACATCCCAGTCTGTTCACCCAGTTTCCAGGGGCTTTTACACTAAAAAAAACACACACACTTGCCATTCACTGGGAAACAAACCCCACCTAGTTATATTATGACACTTGAGGGCTTTGCAGAGGAGCAATGGGAGTATTCCTTTTTCATGCTCTACTTACAGGTTGGAAACAGTGTAGCAAAAGGGGGGGCATCCAGTCTGTTCACCCAGTTTCCAAAGGGACTTTTTCAACAAATCACACAAACACACACTTGCCATTCACTGGAATCAAACCCCACCTAGTTATATTTACACTTGAGAGGACTTTCAGAGGTATTCGCATTACTGGGGATTCCTTTTTATGCCTACTTATTTTCTGAACACAGTGTAGAAAAAACATCCCGTAGTCTTTTACCCAGTTTAAAAGGGCTTTTCCCCCACACACCAACCCCCCCAAAACAACACACTACACAGGAATCAGACCCCTACCAGTTATAATGACACTTGGGTGGCATTTGCAGAGGGACGCATTACTAGTACCCCCTGCTCTACTTATGTTTGACATCAGCATTTTAGCAAAAGGGGCATCCTGTAGTCTGTTCACCCATTTTCCAAAGGGACTTTTCCTCACACACTAACCCCCACAAACACACACACTTGCCATTCACTGGAATCAAACCCTACCTAGTTATATTATGACACTTGAGACGGCCCATTAGCAGAGCGCATTCGCATTACTGGGAGTTTCCTTTCTCTGCTTACTTATGGGGTGCTGACATCACAGTGTTTAGAAAGGGAGGGGCATCCTGTAGTCTGTTCACCCATTTTCCAAAAAGGGACTTTTCCCTCACACACTAACCCCTCACACAAACACACACACTTGCCATTCACGGAAATTAAAACCCCCTACCTAGTTATATTATGACACTTGAGACGGACGATTAGCAGAGCGCTATTCGCATTCTGGGAGTTTCCCTTTTCTCATGCTCTACTTATAGGTGCTGACATCACAGTGTTAGAAAGGGAAGGGGCATCCTGTAGTCTGTTCACCCATTTTCCAAAAGGGTTTTTTCCCCTCACACACTAACCCCTCACACAAACACACACACTTGCCATTAAAGGATTCAAACCCTACCTAGTTATATTATGACACTTGAGACGGACGATTAGCAGAGCGCTATTGCATTACTGGGAGTTTCCCTTTTCCTGCTCTACTTATGGGGTGCTGACATCATCAGTGTTTAGAAAGGGGGCATCCTGTAGTCTGTTCACCCAGTTGCCAAAGGGTTTTTTCCCCTCACACACTAACCCCCTCACACAAACACACACACTTGCCATTCACAGGATTCAAACCCCTACCTATTATATTATGACACTTGAGACGGACATTAGCAGAGCGCTATTCGCATTACTGGGAGGTTTCCTTTTCTGCTCTACTTATAGGGTGCTGACATCATCAGTGTTTAGAAGGGGAAAGGCATCCTGTAGTCTGTTCACCCATTTTCCAAAAAGGGACATTTCCCTCACACACTAACCCCCTCACACAAACACACACACTTGCCATTAAAGGATTCAAACCCCTACCTAACTATGTTATGACACTTGAGACGGACGCATTAGCAGAGCGCTATTCGCATTACTGGGAGTTTCCTTTCTCCTGCTTACTTATAGGGTGCTGACATCAGGTGTTTAGAAAGGGAATGTGCATCCTGTAGTGTCGTTTCCTGTTTGCCAAAAGGGACATTTCCCTCACACAGACACCAACCCCACTCACACATACCCACACACACACACACACACACACACTGAGCACTTGCAGGATTTGAAACCCTACCTAACTATGTATGACACTTGAGACGGACCCATTAGCGAGCGCTATTCGGATTACTGGGAAGTTTCATTTCTCCTGCTGTACTTCTAGGGTGCTGACATCATCTGTGTTTGGAAAGGGGAATGTGCATCCTGTGGGGAGGCAGACACCAAGCACACTATGGCTAAGCTGTCATTCCCTAGGGCAAACAGCCTAGTGTTGACCTCTACACCATTATGTTTAATTGTCAAATGCACATTATTTGTTGCTGATAGACTGTTTGCATATCTTTATTGCCATAGCATTCCCTGTTGGTATGAACAACCTCTGCATCTGTGGAAACTGTTTGCATATGGGAGGGATCCACTATATCATGTCTCTGTAGTCATTTAACTGTGTGCACTGGGCAGACTGCTGTAATGTGGTTGGTTCCTGGCATAACACATAACAATACCAGATATGTGTGTCCAACTGCTAAACCAAGATTTGGACTAAGTGTGTGAGCATGCCCAGTTCAGCCTTCCCATGGCATGTTGTCAAAGTGTGTGAGCATGCCCAGTGTGATTCCATATGTTGGACTCTGCAGCCCACCACATTTGTGGATGTGTGAACTTCACAAACTATCACCCTATGGTTGTGGGTTGTGTGTCATGTTGTGTAGTTACTGTACAACTGCTTTGTGTGCCAACACAACAGGATTATACTGTGCCCGCAGTCTTTGCATGGGATACCTTGCATCGAGATGTCAACATCCCTTGACTCTGACCTAACACTGTAGTACTGTATAGTGTACTGGTCAGTACTTTGACTGTGGTGGACAGTAACCTGGGCTTTACTGCTATCACTGCTTTACATTTTGATAGTGGGCACAACAGCCTGGTTGGGGCCAGTTGTGTACATCTGACCATGTTGCATTCTGTTCAGATATGAACTACTTACACCAGGCTTGTCCAACATTGTTAGTGTATTCCACAACATAGGTGTACATTGCAAACACTAGCTGTGCCCTAGTCCATGGCTAATGCAAGTTGGAGAGTGTGTTTGTCCTTCCACACACATTGTAAGAGGAGTTTGCCATGACATATGTCATGGTTAGTATACTGTGCCTCTGTCTACCTGTGACATGACAGTGATATCCAGGATAGCCTACCATCTCCTCCACCCATCAAGATTCCTATTGAGGAGGATTGATAAGTGACTCTATGGGTAGCCTGTGCTGAGGGTTCACTCATGGGTGGGAGTGGCTTCTGTGTTATGGATCACACAGTACAGCTTGTCCTATGTAAGTCAGTGCTGGGATTCAGGTCTGCCATGTGCATAGCTCACTGCCATTCAGATTGTACTATGTGCAGCATGTTTATTGATGCCAGCAACACAGGCAGACACATGGCATGTGTGTAGGCTGTTTGATACTCCTGTGGTACTGTTGGGGACTTTACAGTTGATGGAGGTGTCTGCTGAGGTACATCCCACAGGGGCTATTGTAGTCGATTGTACCCCTGATCCAGGAGGACTGCAGAGCCACAATGACCTTCCCTTATATAGATCTGACACCTTCATGATTAGGTGGGTATATGGTATGTTTCTGTAAACTCTACAGCACATGTTTGTCCAATGCAGGATATCTATCACCCTGTGTCCCCAGGTCTCTCATTACATGTTAACTACATAATGGGTTAACACATATGTGGTAATTGGGCACTTACTGTATATCCACGGGGTTGACTATACATTTCTGCACTTAGCTTGCTGACATGGCTATGGCACCAGTTGTCTGTTTCTATGGGGCCCCTTTTTGTGGGATGCATGTGTCAGCTGGTGGATCATATGTGGTGAGCAGTTTGTAGTCCTCTGCAAATATGTTAGGACACAGTCCTTCCATGTTTGCCTGTACCTATGGGACATATATACCAGACGAGGGAACCAGGCCAAGCCTTGTGGGATGCCAGTTATATCTGGTTTGTAGTCTGACATGGCTGAAGCATGTCTGACCATGTCTGTTCTGTCCTTGGTCTGGTTTGAAACCCCCTCTACTGACATGTGGGTTTATTTTTAAATGGTGAGCCTATCTATACTGAACATGTAGGGTATTGTATAGAAGCCTTTGCAAGGTCCAGATCCACTGTGTGGATAAATTGCCCTCATCAATGACCTTAATGACTGTTTCAATTGGTCAAACATGGTTAGGGGCAGGATCTGCACTTGAGGGCCACACTTTGGGTCCGGTGTCAGTAGGTCCCCACACCCTATTCTGTGGTACATGCTGATCCTTTCCATAGCTGTGCAATCTGGGCTTCTCAGGATTCTGGGGTAGTACTGTTCAGTATCCATTCAGGCAACACCTTTGTTGAGAAGGACCACTGTTGTTGTACACTGCTCTTTGGGTACATATTCTGTGGTAAGGCTGACATTGAGCAGTAGTGTGGTTTGGCATTCCAGTCATCTTAGATCCATGTTGCACTGCCCAGGCACCATCTCATACCACTGCTGCTGTCTCTTTTGCTGTGGTCTTGTTGTCTGTTCCCTCAGCATCTGCAAAGTCAGGGGCCGAGCAGTCTGCTGAGATAGATATTCTGCATCATGGGGTGGGGTTTGCACTGCACCTGTCAGGATGTATGTTGGCAATATGTGTGTGTGTTTGTGGGGTTTTTTGTGATTCAGGCATATCTGTGAATTCCCCAAAATGGCTCCTACCATCAGTTGTGAAAGCCTTGGGATTATCCTTAGTGTCTTGTACAATTTGTATCTAAATAGGTTCATACTAGGCTATCCACCCTGGGCATTTGTTAGCCTAGCCAGAGTGTGTGAGGCTTTTGACACCCCTTGCTATTGGGTATTATGGCCATTTATTTTGCTTTGCTGTGCCTCTGTCTGGACATACACAGTGAAGACCCCACTGTAACTCTACAATCATCCATCCACTTGGCAAGATTCCTGTTGAAATGTCAGTGAGGGGCTCTGCCTAACATGGGTGGGATTCTGGTCCAGGGTGGGGAGCCTCTGGATTATGTATCTGTCCCCCCGCACATCCTATTTCATTATGTGTTGAGGTTGACATCTCTCACTCCAGCTCCAATGGATATGTGTTTCTGGGGTGGAGCATGTCCATTACTCCTGTGTTGGGGATGGCCCCCCCAGGCATGCAATGCCTCTGTGGGCAGTTTCCAGTTTAGCTGGGGTGTCTACAGCCAGGCAGCATATGACAAAATTTTGGGCACTTTATCCTCTTGGTGAGGTACCTTTGAGGGCTTTCTAACTGCTGCAGGTGTCAGGTAAGGTAGATCCCAAAGAGGCATTGTACTGATTATGGGTGTGATTGGGATAAGTATAGGGGCACAGGCCTCTGTTGCCATAGATGTGACTCCTTTCCTAAAACAGTGTCACATGTAAAAGTCTTCCTACCCACATTGGCGATGTGGGTGTCACATAACAGGTTACTGTTCACTTGTGTCCCTACCCTGGTTACTCCTTCCATACATAATGGTTTACCACCTATGTGGTAATTTGTGGTACCTTGTTTGGTATTTGGTGGGACAGTCATACTGTCCAGTGTCTTCAGGAGGTGGGGGGGGTTTTTTTGTGTGAGAGTGCGGTCAGCATGCTACAGACTGCACA
>NW_025052528.1:0-11969 GCF_019279795.1 Protopterus annectens | reverse complement strand
TCCGGCTTTGTATGTGGAATGTCAAATGTGGTCCCTATGTGTATTTCCTGTGTCATGCCTTACCCGCGCTATGTCATTTACCGGGTTTGCGGTTGTGGGTGCCATCCTGGCGATACGGGTGTCCATCCATGACAATTGCCTACTGGACACTAGTATAGGGCTGTACACATTCCACACGTACATTTAGCATTCTCCGGAGTATGGTTTGCATTATTAGCGCAGAGTAAGGCAGGTGCTCGCACACATCCCTCCCACAGGGCGGAGGAAGGATTGCCTGCGAAACAACACCGAGCACGGACTCTACATACCCAGAATCCGTTGACCGCAAGAATTGGCGAGAATACCCATTACACATCCGTCATGTGGCGGAAGTGTGATGTGGATGCAGTTCTATGGACCCGGTACCCTGGGTATTTCTGTGCATCTGTGCTGCATTACATGGACAGCTATCAGCAACATTAAACACGCTTGCGGTGCATATGTGTACCTGTCACTACAATGAGTTCCGTTAGGTGATTAAATAAAGCGGAAGAGCTGTCTTTAGACAAATTTTTGGGTCCTACAATGGACACCACTGTGCATATGTAAAGTGTAGAGCTTGTCGGACTGTGTCCTTGTGAGCAGTGATTTCACTGATACTGTGTGTGTTCAGGAATCAGCGGATGTCTGTTTGACTACCCATTCCACATGGTGCTACATAACCAGCTGATTTAGTACTGTGAACAAATGACATACATCCAAAGATGCTGGTTACCAACTGTTCATATAAACCGCAGACGTCCCAAAGGGACAAATCCGTCACTGTATTACCAATATAACACCTCCGGAACATGTTGCTTACCTATGCATTCATTTAACCATGTTGTCTTCATAGGTGGGAATGCCATAGCTTACATATCCTACTTGACGTTGTGTGTGTGCCATTAGTATGTGTTCCACAGGTCGTACATCTGTTCCGCTGTACGGTAGCGGGTGCTCCTCAGTCTGTTGCTGGCAGACTGAGTGCTGTGTACGCCGGTGTTGGCACGACAGTCCGGCTCTGTATGTGGAATGTCAACTGTGGTCCCTATGTGTATTTCCTGTGTCATGCCTTACAGCTATGTCATTTACCCGGGTTTGCAGTTGTGGGTGCCATCCTGGCCATACGGGTGTCCATCCATGACAATTGCCTACTGGACAGTAGTATAGGGCTGTACACATTACACACCTACATTTAGCATTCTCCGGAGTATGGTTTGCATTATTAGCGGAGAGTAAGGCAGGTGCTATGCACACATCCCTCCCACAGGGCGGGGGAAGGATTGCCTGCGAAACAACACCGAGCACAGAGTCTACATACCCAGAATCCCTTGACCGCAACAATTGACAGTACCCATTACACATCCGTCATGTGTGCAGAAGTGTGATGTGGATGCAGTTCTATGGACCCGGTACCCTGGGTATTTCTGTGCATCTGTGCTGCATTACATGGACAGCTATCAGCAACATTAAACACGCTTGCGGTGCATATGTGTACCTGTGACGACAATGAGTTCAGGTACGTGTTGAAATAACACATTATTCGATTCTTTCCACAATTTTTGGGTCCTACAATGGACACCACTGTGCATATGTAAAGTGTAGAGCTTGTCGGACTGTGTCCTTGTGAGCAGTGGGTACTCTTTTTATGCTACCATTTTGATATATATCTGAAATGTTTTTCCCGAGATATCCGGACATTTGACCTGTGTTCGGTTTATTTACAGGACACGGCTGGCCAGAGAGGGCATATCCTCTCAGGGTGGAACAGGTGTTTACCTTGGAACATATGCATCGAATTTTCAGCGATTACAATGTTTCAGTGGGTATGTTGCCTAATATACCATCAATGTCATATTTATTACCCCACGCTGCTGCGCTCACATTATGTTTTCTCTGCATGCATATTCTTCACGCCACCCGTCAAACGCGGATCACATGATCTGTTGCTTCAATAATCTCCCATATCCTCTGGGTTAACGCATCGTTACTGCTCATCCTTCTGTCATAACACGTGTGTCTCCTTCCCTGTATCCACTGTAGTGTCTACATTCACTATTTACTCTGCTGTGTGTTCCCCTGACCTATGTTCAGATTTAACAGCTGAGAGTATGTGGGTAGGTCTTCTACCGATATCACTACTGTTAACAGAAACACAATGTAGTCTGGTCCCTGATCTACAATAGACACAAAAGGCAGACACTCCTTACCTGGGCCTCCTGTTTAAGGCTGCACGTTTTCTTCTTGGGATCCAGTTTTCCGCTTTTCAGCCATGATCAGACAGTAAACAGCCTCTTTACACACAACAATTCAGTCGGAGGTCTTTTCATTCAAGAAGAACCATTTATGCATATTCTCCGGTACATGTCTAACCAGCCATGCACTCTGGACCTGTAGCTACCAAGGGAATTCGGATTACAAGGATCGCGATGTGAAATGAGTTGTTACAACCAGACTGTAGTTATCAGTAGACTTTTCTAAGTGACAGCCGATAACACAGGAGGCTCGGAGTTCGGACAGTTTTAGTAGTGTACACAGGCAGGCTAAATCATGTACAGTCCAAGTATGAGAGTTTTGTCTGACTCCTATACAGTAAGCAGTTTCTTTATATAGTGTTTACAATCAGCATTTGCCCAACTTACTGACGTGGTCGGTCACAGGGCATTTCCATCACTATGGTCCGCAATAGTCTATACATACGTGGGTGCTGGGCTCGTGCTTTTAAATTGTTTCTCATGGGAATAACACAGCCTTGCAAGGCACCTTGTACATTACAGTATCCTTTGTGATTGTAGCTGTTTCAAGGACCCTAGACTGTTACGATACAGTGGACAGTTAATTTCTTGATACGTTGCTTTGTCTGTCTGGTAGGGAGTTGTACTGCTATCTTCCATTGAGCTCACAAGGCCATCCTCCTCTGGGGAAGGAGTGCTGTTATGCATGTACATACATTTATTGTTCTGTAACCCAGCACATAATTAATGATGACAGACATGAGCCTGCTGTCCTGCTTACTGCCAGGTTCAGAATTCCATCACAGTACAGCTTAGCTTCACCAATTACATGCAGGCTTAGTTCTGCTGCCATATTGTACGGTACAATTCAATACATTATACAGTATTTCAGTGTAAACTGGAACTTCATATGTGTTTCTATATATTTTACGAACAACATCCATCCAGCCATATGCATGTTGTTCCATCCTTTACCTTGACCGTGTGTATTTGTCCGCCCAGCCACGCTAATCTCCACATGTGATGTCCCAGTTTCCCCTTCTTTGCCTGTAGCACCCTGTTAGGATGTCCTGTGTGTTAGGCACCTGTTCCGCTATATGTGATCGACTTCACTGCAATGATAATCGCCGCTGCGGTGGTCCAACGACCCGACTTGTCCACATGTGTACACTTATGTGCACCGGTGGTCGTATGCAAACTCTAGATGGTTTGGACGGGTACATACTACATGCGGATGTACACATTCTGCTGACACATTCACATGCAGCCATTTACATATCTGTACCTGCTGTGGGTTGCTGACATGTGGGTAATGCTTGCCCGCGTGGCATTGCCTAACACAAACATCTTACCACAGTTCAGGTATGCACATTGTGTGTGGTTGTATAGCTGCACACGAATGCTAGCAGGTTTGGGTGCTGGGGTATACATGGGTGTGACTGACATGTACAATGAGGCTATTGTGTAGTACATCCGAATGCATGGGTTCTGCTTCTGGATATTACACTTCATCATACACCATCCAGTGTATGCAACAGAGATGTTGCTGGGTCTGGGATATGTTGCTAATCACATGTTTGCCTGTGTTTGGGGTATCTTGCTTCCTTACTGTTGTTATGTCGGCACAGCTACCCCGCTATGTACTGTCACTACTGCTTGTGACCATTATGGTTGGCACCTTTTCCAATGCCCATAGTGGGGCATGTTATGTGGACACTTCGAAATTTGCAGGACTACTCATACCCAGGGCTAGTGCAGTAGACAGAACTTCACTTGTTTGCCATACTATGAGCCTATTCTGTTAGCGTTTGGGTTCCTATTTATTTTCTTATGCCATGTCTGTGTTCCATACCGTAATGTATATGTTTTATGCTACTATTTACATGTATATTGGGGGAATTTGCGTGGCAGGATGCATGAGTCATTTTCCATTTTTACGATTGTTGCAGGGACACGACTGTCCAATCAGGGACTGTCCATGGCACTTTGGGACAGCAGGTAACCCTGGTGACCATGCCCATGTCACTGCTGGGGTTTCCACCTTTTCCATTTTCCGATCTGGGATATTTCCGGGACTCACATCTGCCTTTACAGGCCGACACATACAAACGGTCAGTATATAGCATAGAAATTCACTTGTTTGCCTAAATAATTTGCTTATTATTGTGGCAATTTCCTTGCTTATTCTGTTTATTGTGTCATTTCGGTATTTCTGTTACAGAGATAAACAATTCATGCTACCATTACATTACATACGGGATATCATTGTGTCCTACACTTTCGTAGCACATCAGCCATTTCTAATCGTTTTGGGACACAACTGTCCATGGAGAGACTGCCCCAAACAAAGTGGGACAGGTGGTGACCTTAGTCGCTGCTCCTATGTCGGTGCGGCGCTGACATGCGGCTGTACACCTTCTCTGAGTGTAAACACTGACAGTGCATTAAGCGGACGGAGGCGGTCTTATGCGTATCCTTTGCTCCTTGAGCGGGTGCACTTATGCCTTGGTGCCTTCTATTTGCTTCTGCGTTAATTTGGACGGGACTATGTTGCGTACTGTACGTGCGTTTCATTCTGCACGGGACCTGGCTGCTGCCATTACTATTGTGGGCGGACCGTGGCTGTCAGCACATTAGGTTGCTCACCTCCTGCCGGCTTAGACACGCCTCCAGACGCATCCTACCTGGGCTCGCTCACGTACACTACGCACGTGTCTGTGATTCCGGTGCACTCTCATTAATATGTATATGGCGCTACTGCGCCGGATATTCCATGCACCGCCGGCGCAGGCCTTACGCCGGCCTTGCGCCGAGCTTCATGAATCCCGGGGACAATCTTTATGGCCTAAACCAGGTAATTTATTTTCAGACTATTTTTCAAAGTTAGCTGGACTGAAATTAACCTGTTCTCTTCCAGTATCTTCTTCTACAATATATAAATTTCAGCAGTTACAATAAAGTCTGACATATAGGTGTATTTCTTTTCAGACCAACTGTTGGTACATTTTTAAAAAAAGCAGGTTTACAAATACATTTTTCAACATAAACATCTGTACAAATCAGTTTGATATACAAATGACATATAATTTTTTACAAAACCCCAGCTAGCTGTGCTGGCATTAATTCACATCATCACATGTTGCTGTAATGTACCTGTGTATTACAATATTCAAAGAGAAGTTAATGTACTTTTACTATGGGGAGATGTGTTTAGATTACCAAGAACAATGGATAGCACTATTCCCCCTCAGCCATGCATTCATTGTTTTATCTATCTGCTGAATGCCTGAAAATAGGACAATTGATAAGATAGTTTAAGTATAAAATGGAAAACAAGAATAGAATAGATTTAGCAAAATTGCAGTAATATCTATTTGAGTACAAAAATCTACAGTCCAGAGTAGAACATGCATTCAACACAACAGCAAGCTGCATAACATCACACAAAAAAAAAAACTAATTTAGTGATATTTAATAACTTGAGGCACATACAATAACTACTGAAATGTATGAGTATTACTTGTTGAAAGGAAGCCATGGGCATTCACTACAGGAGGTGTAAGGTATTACACAGTGAGGATTCTACTTTGAATCTTTCTTGTAGTTCTTACTGAATGGTTTGTCTGTCAGGCCTTTTTGGCTTTCACTTGTGAATGTATACACACATACATGGTTGCAGTCTGAAAGATCTCATGCACTTTTTGTCTTGTTTTTCAGACTTCTAGGTGCATTCTTTGTGAGATTGTTGCACATGAGAATTTGTCTTTTTCTTGCTGTTGTGCAATCTTGGAATTGATATATATAATTAACAGGGGGTATGGAGGGTGCAGGGGAGCTTGCACCTCATTTTTGTGTGTGTTTTTGAGTTGTTCAGTCTTTTTAGATTCAGTCTAAAAACATTTCTCTTTTTGAATTCACTCTTTACCATGTTCAATTTTTAATAATAGGGGAAAAAAAATATATATATATATATATATATATATATATATATATATATATATATATAAAAGAGTACAGGAGATTGTTGAGTGTGTGTTTGGTTGACAGCTGTTTTGTCGACCTAATATAGTCAACTAACTTGATGGCTGTTGTGTGTAAGACTGTGCAATTGTCTCACTTGAAGAATATGCCCTTTTCCTGATCCTGTGTGATCTCAGAATTAATACAGATATAATTATCAGAGGGTGTGGGATTTAAGACTTGAAACTAATATAGCATATCTCAGTATTTTTTTGGAGTTCTTATTTCTTTCTAGTCTGCACCACTGCTCTTGCCCATCACCATTTTGACCAGCATCTCCTACAGCCCCTAGACTGTCTCCACTCTAAGGCTGTGGACAGCATGTAATGAAAGGATGTTCTGTGCGTGTGTGTTTGGGTGGTGGCGTCATTATCTTCTTCCACCAGGAGATTTTTGTTTTCATTTATGACCTACACTAGGGGTTAACTCCCCCCCTGCATTTTTTGCTTTGTATCTGAGGGCTACTCCCACATATGGAACATGCCTCCCCACAGGGAACATCTAGACAAATGCCTTCCCCCTTTGGGATGGGCACTCTCATCTTCTGTGCCACAACCTAGGAATCCCAAGCCTGTAATTGAACCTGGATCACCTGGGCTATAGTTGAGGCTTTATCACCTCCATGCCATGGTGCTGGCCTAGTATTGCATATCTCATTTATAAATAGTACCAATATTAATGCAATAATATGTTACATATGAGTTGCGGATACCTGAAAGAAACAAGTGAAAAGATATCCTTCTGCGTGGCTCATCTCATCACAAAAGGATTCTCATCCAGAAAAAAAGAGGTCATTGTTCCCCTCTACTCATCACTCATTAGACCCATTATAGAGTACAATGCCCCTTTTGATATGTACCTCACAAGACATCTACAACAACTGGAAAGACCACAGAAATACGTCACAAAGAGGATTACTGGCCTCAAACATATGCCCTACCCAGACCGTCTCAAAAAAACTACAGCTTTACTCTATCGCATATCGCCTACTCAGGGGCGATCTCTGCCTAACATACAAAGCTATGTCAAACCCAGAGCTGTTGGAAATGCTCCACTTAAAGAAATCCCAATACCTCTGAGCAACACGCTCTAGGGACCTAAACCTTGTTACCACAATAAACAGAACATTTTGGAGGGATAGATTCCTGTCCCAGAGACTTCCCATACTCTGGAACAGACTACCTATCTATGTCAGACAGAGCTCCTCATTATCACTCTTCAAGAAAAATCTTGATGATTGGATGGGAAATGGGAAATTCACCCCAGGGATCACTTCTGTGGCTCTGCTCAACAGGGGCACAGGAAAATAATTTTCTTGGGTGGCGAAACCCAGGGTACATTTTTTGGCTAGGCTTATATAGGCCCTAGGGCCAATAGCCTAGTACCTACCTATGAACCTATGAACCTATATCAGCCATGCTTTTGACAAGGTCTTTAACTATCTTGCCAAATAGTTATGAATCTATTTATATCTGAGATCATTATGGAGTTAAACTTTATGCCACTGTAGGAGAGGCTGTCTGAGTGATCCAACATTTGTAACATACTAAACTTATCAGTCCTAGGCAGAATAGCCATACTGAGGATGGTTTGCAGTCTTCTCATTTATCACGTAGTATGACATTTTCCCTAATATAGGTCTTTCATTTGGAGCAGAAGTGTAAATAGCTAAAACACTTAGAATCTATGAAAACTTGGGCTGCTTTATTCACTGGAGATGGTTTGCATTCCACACTCGTGGTTTTAAACAGACAAAGCAGCACAATCTGATAGAGGCCCAAAACAATATGACACATTGTAATGCAAGATCCCTAATTATCAGTGAGCAATCAGCCACAAAGAATTCACATTACAGAGCTACCCCTCCTTATATTCAACCTTATCCCACCCCAACATTTTCTAATATCCTAGCCAGGAGCTCAGTGGTTAGAATAGGGTAGAGGAAAATACAGCATCTTTATCTGGCTCCTTTTTGGAGATAGAAAGGAGTCAGCAGCATATCACTAGTAATGCCTACTGCCTGCAGGAATATATAAAGGGAATGGATGGCTATGAGAAACACCCGAGGGAATCCAGGCATAGACATTACCTACCAGAGATGGAGCCAGCTGATGGAGATGAATGCTTTTTCCAAATCCCGAAGTCTGCAGCTGCTGGATCTACCTCTGCTTTTTGGGTTTGTATAAGCAAAAGAATGATACACAGATCATCTGAGATATCTCAGTCTTGGGCAAATGCCATTTAAGCTGAAAAGATTAAACTGGTTGCATATTCTGCAGATAATTGACAAGGATCATGGTGTAAATTTTAATATCAGTGTTATAAGGGATATGGGTGGTGATTTCCCACCTTGATAGAACCTTTTCCAGGCTTTTAGATAATTATTATAGCAGATGGTGTATATGAGAGAAGGGATGCCTACTGTTTGCATGCACTTAAAATATATTACCTTTTAAGTGAGGTGCAACAATGCTTCTGATTTCCCTGATGATCTCAGTGGATAAACTATCTAGGCCAAGGGCCTTACCTGCTAGGCTCTAAAATCACAATGTGCATTTCACCTGCAGAAATTGGTATGCAAAGATCAGATGCTGAATCACTTTGCAGACAATGGCAGAGCTTGCTTAATAAATCCTTTTTATTAACAAGGCCTGGAATGGAGAAGATTTTTCACTATACATATTTCCATCAAACAATCATGGTTTTGAGTCTAATGTAATAGCTCCTCCTTCTTCTTCTCTTTTATCAATGAGGCTAATTCAGTAAATTCCTGTTTAAACCACCAAACGAAGCATATTTCAGGACCATGTGACTATCCTTTTAATATCTGGAAGCATTAAATGAAGTTTGGGAACAGACAGAGTTGTCACAGGACATCTTTAATGGTGGGGGGGGGGGGGGATTTAGGAAAGAAGAAGCGGGTAAGGTGCTAGTAAGTGAATTGGAAGGGAGTAGGCAGGAAAGAGTTAAGCAGGCTGAAGGCTAAGGGAGGAAGTGAAGTAAGGTGGGGGTGGGTCCTGTAGGCTTTGGAGGTGGGATTTGGTTGTTGGGAGTCACATTTGGTGTGATCCTGTTAGAAACAGGATCAGATCCCAGACAACCTGAGGTGAGAATAAGGTAGGCCTTGGGTGGTTGCAAGATGGTCAGGTGAGTACAGTTTCTTTGTGTGCAAGTGGGCTTAGTGATACAGAACTATAGTTTTTTTTTTTTTTTAATCTTCCTCTGGGGGAAACGTAGGGCTTGGTACTGGGGAGGTGGTGGGGAGGGCAGGGTGGGGTATTTGGGGTATTTGTATATGTATGTATATATATATATATATATATATATATATATATATATATATATATATATATAATATATATATATATAGATATATATGTATGTATATATATATATATATATATATATATATATATATATATATATATATATATATATATATGTAAATGGAGGTATACATTGACTATATATAAGTAAAGAGAGGATGGTGGATCAACAGTACAGGTTGCCTATTATGTTGCAATAATATGTGTAAACAGGCATTGGCAAGATAGTGGTAAATCACTTACTTTTATTAATGGCTTTATCCAGATTGATTGCTTTAAGAGGTTGAGAGGTGCGGTGGTCAGTTTTGTGATAGATTTTGTTGGTGGGTAGTGTTATTTGCTCTTGGCTGCTTTTCTGCTGCTTTTCTGTGTGTAGGTATAGCCCTTCTATTAATCGGTGGGTCCCTGTTTTCCGTTGGTGGTAGTGGCATTTCACAGGCTTTCCGCGGGCAATTAATGGCTGGCTGCACATGCACAGTTATGGCGGTGGCTGTTTCTAAGTCGAAAGTATATTTATTAAAAAAAAAAATGTAAAGTATGGAGTTTAGGAAGTAGTTGGTGGTTGTGGGAAGTCGATGGTTAGTTGGGTTGTTTCCGTTTCTTTGTTGTGTTTGTCTCCCTGGAGATATTGTGGTGTGTTGGCAGAATGGAGGAGTTGCAGCATTTCTCAGGCTTCTTGTTAGCTGTGAGTGGTTGTGTGCATACACTGTAATACCACAGATGTGCGGATTAAATAAAATAAAAAAAAATAAAAAATCCTACACAAATGCATTCTATAAGCACTTACACGAGTGCATGGATCGTGCTATGCCAAACAGAACCAAGACACTATCCTCCAAAAAAAGGAAGCCAATCTGGTGGTCCCCTGCCATAAACAAACTCTACAACAGAAGGAAGAAACTGTTGCAAAAGCGAGTAAAATCCCATGAGTGGAGGAGCTCCCTGGTCAGCCTCATAAGATCCTTCAAACTAGCTATGAAAACAAAATCGCCACTGATTCTAAGGGCATCCACAAAGCATTCTATAGCTATGTCAAGCATCTCAATGTCAACACCCAGATCTGCTCTGTGTTACAGCACAACGGCACGAAAATTTCAGAATCCACTGATATTGCCAACATCCTGGCAGATAGGTTCAGTGCTAACTTTATCCCCCCTCACCCTCTAAAGGGCCCAAATCTATACAGGAAGAATGCAGAGTCCCTGTAATTACATCTATGCAGGTAAAAGCTACACCAAAACCAAAAATACAGCATCCATGGGACTGGACAACATCCCAGGCTGCGTTTTACATGAACTTCAGAACAAACTGACTCCCCACCTAAGCATCATGTTCAGTCATAGTCTCACATTAGGCTTTGTGCCCGATGAATAGTGCACAGCAACAGTTATCCCACTCCATAAAGTGGGAGCCACCACTGATCCTGTGAACTATTGCCCTACTAGCCTGACGAGCCTGGTCTGCAAAGCCATGAAACGTATCATCATGGAACTCATAAACAAAGACATTGGTAACCTCCAAACTCTGGACCCCATCTAGTTCGGGTTTGTGAAAGGCAGATCATGGCTTCTGAACCTGATCGACTTCTTTGAGGCAGTCACCAAAGCTGTAGATGAGGGTAAAGTGGTTCACACAGCCTATCTTGACCTCACCATGGCTTTCAACACCATCCTCCATTCTGGAATTATAGCTAAACTCACTAAGCTAGGTATAAATCCCTACCTCACAAGATGGGTTGCAAACTGGCTCACTGACAGAACCCACACTGTAAAAATTGCAGACTCCAAATCTGACTTCAAAGCAGTGACAAGTGGAGTAAAACAGGGTTCAGTCCTGGGACCTTCATGTTTGGTATCTACTTCTCTGAAGTACAGGCTAACACAGAATGCCTCTGGCTAATGAAATTTTCAGATGACTGCAAACTAGGAGCCATAGTGGAGTCCCCAAATGATGTGGACATCCTACAGAAGGGCCTCACTGAGACAGATGACTGGTGTCAAAGACATGGCCTCAAGCCCAATGCCAAAAAGTGCATTGTCGTTCCCTTTGGTAAAAACTCTGTACCCATGAACTACTACATAAACGGCAATCTATTTAACGCCGAATGTGTGATAACAGACCTTGAGACCTAGGTGGAAAGTAGTCTCTCCTTTGATAATCACATCACCACAGTAGTCAGGAAATCCTTCTGTGTGACATACCTCTTCACAAATGGGTTATCATCCAGGAAAAAAGAGGTCATTGTTCCCCTCTACTCAGCACTCATTAGACCCATTATAGAGTACAATGCCCCTTTTGGAATGTACCTCACAAGACATCTGCAGCAGCTGGAAAGGCCACAGAAGTACCTCACAAAGAGGATTACTGGAAC
>NW_025052527.1:2500-7500 GCF_019279795.1 Protopterus annectens | reverse complement strand
AATAAACCCAATAACAAAGAAAGTATTTTAGACTGGATTCTTACTAACAAACTGCAACAAACATATACAGTAGGAACTTTGCCTGATGATGTAAGTGATCATTCCTTAACTTACATCATAAGACAAAAGAGTGACATTAATTACACCCCTACCTACAGGGTCTCAGGTAGCAATAAACACTTCAACCCATTATTATTCCAAAATGAACTAAAAGCCTGTAACTGGAATCTTCTAAAAACCCTAACCCTTGAAGATGCTATCAATTACTTCAATACCAAATTCCTATCAATCCTTGACCAACATGCTCCAAAATGATCTGTCAGAGTTAAATCTAAACCTGCCCCCTGGCTGTCCAAAGAGACAAGACAAAAAATACTACTTAGGAATAAATCTTGGGCTAAATGGAGAACTACAAAAACTATTTCAGACCATCAAACCTTTAGACAGTTAAGAAATAGCACTAAAAAAGCTGTTTTTACAGATAAAAAGAACTATTACTGTAAACTACAGCAAACTCATCATAACAACCCCAAAAGGTTCTGGTCAACCTTAAATTTGCTCCACCCAGGCCACTCTAGTACACCTTCCCTTTAGGGGCCAAAAGAATACCTCACACCAAACTGCCAATGCCTTTAACTCCTTTTCACAGACACCATTAATTCACTAGCAAGTCAACTTACTATAGACAAATCTAACCCTCCCACCTGTATATCTGCTAATCTCCCCATATTTCAACTACAACCTATCTCTACTTCCTACATCCTAAAACTCATCCAAAAACTCAAACCTTGTACCCCATCTGCAGATCAGTTACCATCTGAATACCTTCAAAAAGCATCTGAAGCAGTAGCTTATCCCATATCCCTCCTTATAAACAGAACCATCAAAGAAGGAACCATCCCTGCTATCTGGAAAATTTCCCACATAATCCCATTACATAAAGGAGGCAGCTCAAACGAGTATTCTAACTACAGACCTATAGCACTCTTATCACCCTTAGCAAAAATTATGGAGAAATGTATTCATCATCAGCTAATGCACCACTTAACTCAATATAACTTACTAGCCAACTGCCAACATGGCTTTAGGCCATTTCATAGCACTACCACAGCTCTCCTATCCTTTACCGATTGTATCAATAGAAACCGCAATAATAGTATCCTGCCATCAGCACTCTTCATAGACCTGTCAAAAGCCTTTGACATGGTAAACCACCATATGCTCTTAAAAACCCTTGAATCTCTCTCTCTCTAGATACTAAAGCTGTTCAGTGGTTTACTTCCTACCTTAGTAACAGGCAACAGCCTGTTCTCTGGGAGAACACACTTTCATCCCTTTTGCCAATCTCTCTTGGAGTACCACAAGGTTCCATCCTAGGTCCTCTCCTCTTCTCTTTATTCATAAATGACTTACATGTAGCAATACCTCAAGCTACATGTATTCAATATGCAGACAACTCAACACTCATATGCTCTGCAAACACCTCCTCCGAACTACAAACCCTAACACAGAATATATTTAGCACAGTTGAGGCATGGTTCTTGAAATGCTGCCTCCTTTTGAATGCCAATAAAACCAAACTCCTGCTCTTCAGGCCTAATAGTAAGTCCCCCCTCTTAGACTTCTCTATTACTTCCAATAATGGTACACATATAGTCCCCGACTCTACCACTAAACTGTTAGGTATTATAATTGACAATAACCTCACTTTTGATAACCACATTAATAACACTATTAAAACCGTAAATAGAAAACTTGGCTCCTTATATAGAATTAAAACCTTTCTAACTCCACAGGCCAAAATTACACTGACTCATTCTCATCTTATTTCTACTCTTCTTTATGCCTCACCCATATACACTAACCTAAAGAAAAATAACCTCACTAAACTAGCAAATGCATACAATAGCATTGCTAGATTTGCTACTGGAAACCCATTTAGAACTCACCACTGTCAGAATCTACTACAACTAAACTGGCTAGAACTGAAAAATACACTATTACTCTCTCAACTTACCTTTGTTCACAGGATATTTCACCAACCAAAAAATACCCCTATACTTTCTGACCTTATTTCTCCCTATTCTAATCTAAATTCACTACGCTCCTCTAATAAACTTCTTGTGAAGCTAACTAAGTCCAATAACATAGCAGGTGACTCACTGTTCTCCAACACCATAGGTAAATACTGGAATCTTCTACCTACCACTCTAACTTCTACCGCGTCACCCTTCCTCTTTAAACAAAAGCTCAAACAACATGTAAAAACACTCTGGCTATGCCCTGCATCAATCCTGACTAATCTTATGATTCTACTAGTTACTCTTCTCTTAATCACCCTCTCTTACCTCTCTCTACTCACTCCCTAGAGTAGACAATCTCAAAAACACCCTTGTTAATTAGCCTCTGATATGAATTAATATAGAACGTTGTATGGTTGTATGGTTTATATTTACTTAATCAATTATACTCTTCATGAATGTTTTACTAAAGTATAACTCCCCTATTCTTATACTGTAAATAAAAGTAAATGTCCTTCCTAGTATAAATTTTCAACTAGTATATTTTAGATTGAACCTTATTTCTGTTTGTATTTTTACTAACTACTTGCTTTCTTTATGTAATGACTTGTTTGTATTAACTTCAATGTGGAGCTTTTCTCCCCGGGCCTCTGTTGAAAATGGAAATATATCCAGTTGGACTAGCCCGGTAAACAAATGTAAAATAAATAAAAGAAAATAAATATATATATATATATATATATATATATATATATATATATATATATATATATATATATATATATATATATATCAATATATATTTATATATTTATGTGGGCATAGCGGTTCCACAAAGCTAGTAGCGGTTCCACAATATCCTTCTTAGACACCACCATCACTATTGACCACCTCAGCTCTTCGATAAGCTCCAACATTTTCAGAAAAGAAACGTACAAAAACAATTTTCTACACTTCTCCAGTCAACATCCTTTCTACATGAAACGCAATGTGTTACGCAGTCAGTTCATCAGACTGTCTAGACTTGTCAGCAATGATGACCATTTTAAGCAAGAATGCGATTTTCTGTCTCATCTATTTCTGCAAAAACAATACCCAGCAGCGCTAGTCCACAGCATCCAGTCTGAAATCTCCAGAGACAGATATAGTAAGTTTCTGCCTATTCTCAAACATGATTTCACCCCTAAAGCTCACCACACTAATACATCTGAAATCAACAGAACTATGAGCTTCCCTTTGCCGATCAGCCATGACATGCGATCCATCCAGAGTATTGTCACTAGAAACTGGAATATTTTTGCTAGTGATAATGACATCTCTCAATGCCTTGGCAATGGCCCCCTGTTCACCTACAAAAAAGCAAACACTCTCAGAAATCAATTTGAGAACCGTGATGCTTCTTTTATTATCCAAAAATTATGTAACTCAGTTGATCCTCCAGGAATGTTTGCTTGTGGCAGATGTGTTTGCTGCCAGCACATCTTAACCACTGGTTCCTACTCATTTCAACATGTTCCCGTTGTTATTCATTTCAATTACCACTATGACTGCAACAGTACTAACATCATCTACGCTGCCCTCTGCGGATCTTGCCCCGGATTTTATGTGGGGAAAACTAGCCGTAAACTCTCTGACCGAGTGAAAGAACATGATGGAGCTATCAGGGCCAAAGACTCGCTTAATGCTTTAGCTAAACATTCCCTGTCTTGCAATAATTTCTCCCAATTTAAATTCATTATTTTGGAACAACTTGACATTTGTTTGGGGGATTTTGATACGCTCCTTGAAGTGAAAGAACTCAGATGGCAACTCAGACTGGCAGCTGATAGACTACCAGGACTAAATGACTCTCGGAATTTGAAATGTTTTTTACGATGGCAACAGTAATTGTTTTTCCAGTCCCACTGACTTGTTTCCTCTTTTTCCCATCCATTTTCATGTATTTTCACTATTTGATAATCTGCACTGTACATTCACATTATTGGCTTTTCTGTATATGTGTTTTCTCATTATTGACTATTCTATATATAAGTTTTGACCAACCACAGCATATGTTCGATTTCCTGCCTTTAAAAAATTTTATTGGTACGTTAGTATTTTTTGAACCCCAGTGATATTTTATTTTGCCATATTTTCTGAAGTTAGCTCATATGTATTTTTTTGACTTACTTGACTTTCTTTAGAGTTTACTTACTGTTAATAGTATAACCTATCTGTGTTTCGGCTTTTTATTAAGTGTATTTTTGTCAGCTCATATTTACTTCTTTGGACATTGTTTAGATTTTTCATACTGTTAATAGTATAACCTATCTGTGTTTCGGCTTTTTATTAAGTATATTTTAGTTAGTTTATTACACCTATCAGTTTAGAGTATTAAATAAGAGTTTTATTGGCTAATCTTTATTTTATATGTATACAATTGGCCAGGCAGTCTTCATTCTGTCCAACCGCTGCTTTGTATGGTTTTCTGGCTCCGTGGCTCTTTTTCCTAGTCCTTTCTCTGTTCATGATTTTCTGTTTATGGCGCATTCAACGAACTGCGAGTAAGGCTATACTTTTCATGACCTTTCTAAATACTTACATTACTGCCCCCTTTTTTCTTTTACTTATGTGTGCACTAAACAATATCCCTTTTGTCTAACCCCTACATTTTTCCTTTCAAAGTGAGTCACTAACATCAAATATTTCTTGAAGTCACAGATCTTTTTTTGAAATTCGTTGATGCTTGGCTGTAGTCTACACACTTTAGAAACCCCCTAGGAGTTTTATAAATATATTCCAGCTTTTTTGCAATTTTTTTTTTGTTTCTTTCTTGTGAAGAAAACTAGTTAGTGATTGTGGCTATCCTTTCTGCCCTTTCGTTCAGTCTTTTAGTTCAGTGTTTAGCGTATTCTTCTTATTTGCCAGACCTTCTTTAAATAAGAGTTTTATTGGCTAATCATTATTATATATGTATACAATTTGCCATGCAGTCTTCTT
>NW_025052526.1:0-13527 GCF_019279795.1 Protopterus annectens | reverse complement strand
TATGAACCAATGAAAACTTGATATGGTCAAGGATGAGATTAGAAGAATAAACAGTGGCGTCTTGGGAATTAGTGAACTAAACTAGACTGAAATGGATCATTTGACATCAAGTAATCATATGGTGTAGCCTGGTCAAGAATCTTCAGAAGACGTGAAGTCACCCTCTTAATTAATAAAACAGATCTCAAACGTATGCTCATATTAAAACCAAAAACTTAACAGGGTGATCTGAATTGGAGACCAAATCAAGCCAGTCAGTATTATAGTACTACAAGTTTATACTCCAGCTGCAGATGCTGAATAGGAGAAAGTTGGCGAGTTTTATGAAGAACATCAGCACTTCTGGAAATAATACCAAGAAAGATGTAATAATCATCTGAGGTGCTTGGAATACTAAAATTGATAAAGTACCACTAAAATAATTGGCAAGTTTGACCATGCAATACCAGATGAAGCAAGCCATAAAATAGTAGATATCTGCTATGATAATTCACTGGTTATAGGAAAAACTCTTTTTTAAACAATCTTAATCATGACAACATTCGGAATTGAACAGATAGTTATCAAAATCAAACTGACTATGTCCTTTAGATTCTGAAATGGAAGAGCTCTATACAGTCAACAAAGACGAGACCTGAAGGTGACTATGGCTCACACTATCATATTCTTATTGTTAATTGTTTTAGAATTAAATTGAATAAATGTAATAATAAAAAAAACCTTCATGTTCTTGATAGGATAGAGCTCTGCCTTACAGTTGACGCTAGGAAAACAACTGATACAACTTGTTTAATTTACCCCCCTCCATACAGCGCTATAATTTTTTTATAAGTGTACAAGCCACCCAATCCCATTTACTTGAAGAATGCTACAATAAAATAGCAAAGTTTGCTGCTAATATCCCATACACAAGACAGCACTGCTTGGCTATAAAACAACTTCATTGGACTGAACTGCAACATACCCTAGCCTTCTCTGTTAGTCACTACACACACAACCTAATTTACAAAGCAGATAAGTATCCCAGGATTAACAAAATAATACATCACTTCTCAGACAAACAATTGTTACTGGTTGCAAAATCTAATAACTCTGCAGGCTATTCCCTCAACTCCTCCTATGTTTCCAAAATATGGACCTCTATTGCACTCACCCCAAAATAAATCCGTAACCTAAGTTTTAAAGAACATCTGATGGAAATGAATAATCTACTCTTGGACAATGCTTGAACTCTAAAGCTTCAACTCATGGGAAAGTGGAGCTGCTCCACAGGAAATCATTGTTGGTGAGTTGTGCTGAAAGTGATTCCATTCTTGGGTGAATTTCCCTCTTGTTTGAGTTGATACGACAATGAAATTTGTATATGTAAGTTCAGAGAGTACAGAGGAGCTTGCAAAACACTTTAAAAGTGTTTTTCTGCAAGATATTTTTGGCAAATGCAGTTCAGGGATTCTGATCTGTGGTGCATTCACTTTCATCTCCTCATAGTGGAAGAGATGGAAACATGGTCATAATCATGCAATTCACCAGGGTAATGCTTCCATTCTTTAATACCGACTAAAACGTATCCTCCAAATACCACAAATATTCACCACACAAAATAATTCTTATTGAAAGTCTTTAATCTACCCCCTTCTAGCTTCCTGCTCTTTTCCTATGAATCCACTCCAGTGACCCATCCCATAACGTGTCTGTTACCCCCTCCACTTAACCTTGTCTCCTACATACTGCAAACTTCCACTGCTTTGCTGTTCTGTCTTTCACCTCAATATATCTGCATTTGTTTACTGCCATTCTACTCTACTTCACAATCTATGCTTACAACTTATAACTCACTAGCCTGTCATGTACTTATCGCCATTCTTCAGTACCTTACAAATTACTTATATCTGTCTTACCACACATATAGCAACCAAGTCACTCATGTATGAATGCTGTATACAAGCCTAAACCTAGTAACTAATGTTAATAATGTACACTGTACTGTAGTTGATCTTCTTATTTACTATTGATTAATCACACACCCTACTCTCGTCTCCTGTTGCTGATTATTTAAGGCCTTTAGCCATGTCTGTAACATGTTCACTGCAAATAACACATTTCTGTAATAAAATAATTATACTTAGCTGTTCTTAATGATCAAGATGTTTTATTTCTTTTCTCTTTTGGTTTAATAGAGTGTGCACTCATTGCTGTAACATGTACTTTTTGTCTTTTAACCATTAAGTGAGAGTTGTTTGTAATTAGACTTGTACTTCTCTTCCTTACTGTAACCTTTTGTAAACTTAATGTATGCATTTTGTGTGGATCTTTTTCACACCTGACCTCTGCTGAAAAGGGGTCTTGTGTCCAGTCAGACAATCCAGGTAAACAAATGCTAATAAATAAGTTAAAGAAAACAAAAAAAGCCTCCGTAAAAAAATAGGTATGAACTTGTATGTTCATAGGTAAGCACTAGTTTATCTGCCCTTGTGTGCCATTTTATTCCTAGCCATTTTCCCTTTCTGTGCTAGAAGTAACTTATCTGATTTACTTAAGAGACTG
Organism: Protopterus annectens; assembly: GCF_019279795.1. NCBI lineage: Eukaryota > Metazoa > Chordata > Ceratodontiformes > Protopteridae > Protopterus > Protopterus annectens. The sequence continues at coordinate 10,983 of NW_025052526.1, read as the reverse complement.
GCGTTAACCATCCCATGGTCGATAATTATATATTGCCCCTAATGAGAATAACTAGGATCATAGCAGAGATAATTTGAGTGGACCCATGCATTTGATAAAGCATTTAGAAGCTCTTTGTAAAACGTTTACTAAGAAATCAGAAAGGGGACTGTAATATGGCCCTTTATTCTTTGGTATCCACTATAGGGTTTCACAGTTATTTCATTTTTGCAGTCTGACATTTTGCATTACATTCTGTTTCCATTAGACATAGGTGTATGACTTCTGTGAAGAATGAAGCAGATGTCTAGAGCATATTTTTACTAAACAGTCCTTACAGCAAAAATAAAACTCATACATTTCACAACCGAAGGCAACACTTCTGTCAATGCAAATATGTCATGGCCTAATGACAGTGTGTTGCAGATGAATTCTGGACTGAACCATAGAGAAACCCCTAAAGGTGGAATAGAAACCATGAGTGTATTGTGTGCCTGACTGACCAGGAATAATTCTGTGAAAGCTTCAAGAATAATTCTTAAAGGGATTTGAAATACTGTGTCATAAGTATAGATGTGCACAGCTATTTCACTTAACTTTGTCAAAGAACATTACACTCTAATTCCATCGGGTATATATGACTCATCCTCAGGCTGAGCTGTATAGCACTGGTCCAGAATATATCATTCCTGAGTTATGCTTACATCAGAAGTAAAAATTGTACATATTTTACCAGACAAGATGACATTTTTATGACTGCAGCCATGAGAGTTGTCAAATCACCATGTGTTCAGTGAATGCAACTTAGCACTGAAATCCCTAACTATAAAATAACAATGTTATGTATGCTTTTAGCTGAGTATTCTGTTTTCAAGTCTAGAAAGCATTACAAAAAATCTCAAAGGGGGACTGACATATGGCTTTTTATACATAAACACTAAACAAAAGGTGTTCATAAGTCTCGATAGTCATAGTCTGACATTTTGAATTGTACTAATTTTCTGTGGGGTATATTATTTTGGTCAAGATGGTTATGCAGGCATAGTCCAGAATATAACTGTATGGAGTTGTCAATACAGCAAAAGTAAAAATCATGTATATTTCTGCAGAAGAAATGGTTTCCATTTTTAATTGTCAGGTGCTGTGGCCAAACTCAGTGATTTGAATCTGCCAGAGTGATTGTAAAATTCATCCTTGAGCAGCAGTTAAATTCTCAAGGATAGAATTTTTCTTGTATGCATTTTGTGCTGATTATTCTGTTATAATTTATCGAAATATTTACTACGATATCTCAAAGGGAAATTGACATATAGCCTTCTTGTACTGATGGATGAAATGCAGAAGTTGTTAGACATTTCACTATTGTAGTCTAACCTTTTAATTTTACTCAGTTTCTATGGTGGTATATTACTTCTGCTCATAGTGCAGACAATAACACTTCTTTACTGAGCAGCCATTATGTCAGATATAAAAATTAGATCTATTTTTTCTAGAAATGTTTTTTCAGTTGTAGCAATCCAGAGTTCATACCTCATGGTCTGAAGCTGCCAATCTGGTGGTGCCTCACCCATGTTTAAATCCTTCAGAGTAGAATTACAGTCTTAAGTACACTTTGTACCTGTATTTCAAAGCTTTGACAAAAATTGTTTGAAGAATTTGAAATACTGCCTGTTAGACTTAGGCATGTACAACCCTTTTACTGTCACAGTCTGGCATGGTACATTTTATTCTGTTTCCATTGAGGTATATAACTTCTACTCTGAATTTAGAATACAGCACTTATCCAAACATATATCTTTATTGAGGGATCACTATATCTGAAGTGCAAATCATGTATATTTCATCATAAAAATGATTGTTGAGATGTGCTATGCCATGACTTAAACTCCATGGTTAGCTATATCCACAGCAGAGAGGTCAGCTTTAGCATGGGAATGCATTTACATCCTTGAGCATAGAATTCTGGTCTTGAGTGCATTTTGTGCCTGAGTTTGCTATTATAATTTCCTGAAAATGTTATTGTATACTCTGAAAAGAAAATTTATGTATGTATTTTATGCATAGGTATTAAACAGAGGGGGGGCACTGGCCTTTCACTATGATGATTTGATGTTTTGCATTGTACTGTATGGTATATGACTTCTGCTCAGAGTGCAAAATGCAGAACTTGTACAGAATGTATCTTTGTGTTTGTCATTGCTTCTGATGTCAAGCAGTATATAACTTTATTTTTTACACTATCCTAACATATTTATTTTTATTTTTGTTATCTCTCCTTGTAGTTTTTCCTCTGCCTACATTCTGCCTGCTTTATTTAAACTGTCTATCCTGCAAATTCCACCTCACATTGTGTAACTATAAGACACCAATGTTCTGCTGACCTCATGTCTGCTAGCTCTATAGGCAAGACTGCAATCCAGACCATCCACCAAGCAATATTTGAGCTAAAAGATCATTGTAGGTGTTAGACATAACTTATGGTTTAATTCTATAGTGTTCTGGCTAGTTTAATCATTGGCTAAATAGTGGTTACCCTATGCAGCACGGCAGCAAGGAAGTAGTCCCCCCACCCTCCAATTGCTATTTTCTCTATTCTTGGCCCTGCATATTTGTTCACTCTGCTACTACTCTGTGCTAGTAATGTACCTTAGAACAGAGCATATCCCTTATTATTTTTAGTTATTCCATTACCAGTCTAGTTCTCTACTTGTTATTCTTACTGTGCTATTCTAAGCAAGGCTAGATCTTTAGCGTCTCACAGTTACAACCTCATGCTTTTTCCACCCCTGCAATTAATTCTTACCTTACAGATTTTTTGTTTGGTCGCTGATGCTACTATCTGGTGCAACCCACTCCATTAGCCCTTGCTTTGCTCAGGGGCTCTCTGCTCCCCTACCCCACCCCCATTCCCATCCAACCCCCACTTTCATTACATTTATAGGTAGACACACCACACCCCTCTCCCAATTCTCCAATCATTACACAACCCTACCCTTCTACACCCCACCCACACATCACTTCTGTTTTCACTATCACCCAATCACCACAGTTCTATCCGCTGTGCAACTCCCCTCCCCTATAACACACTACTCTCATTTGTCTTGTTTTTCCTTTACACTCCTTTCACCTTCTCTAATATGTTGCATTACTACTCACTACATGACCTCATTCTTCTATCATGCATTCTCTTCCTATCATATCATGCCACCAACCTCCATAACTACAACATTACATTCTATCATTCCCCAACACAGCCACACTCCTCTCTTAAACTTCCAGTAATATCTTACAGTCACATTAGCCCTCAACTATACTACAGTAGCAACACTCTTCTCTATTCTTTCAAACAAGTGCACTCCACCCACTCCCAGCTCTCCACTTTCAGATACCATTGTCTAATTACCAAACTTGAATACCTACTACTGTACTCTCTGACACAAATTAAATTACAAGTAGATATCCATCCCAACTCAGGCCCCAACTATGACATCCCTCCAAATCTACAACCCCAGCAACCTTTTCCAATACTAAAAAACAAAATGTCACTGAAACAATGATACATACTTTCCTACCATCTACCTCCAAATCAGATATACTAATAACCAATTTCAATCTCAGAAGCTTTGTAAATAAAATCACTGAATTTCATGCTACCCTGGCTACCTACTCTCCAGACGTAGCTGTTATTACTGAAACCTGGTTAAAACCCTACATCAAAAACACAGAAATAACTTTCAACAATTACAATATTATCAGACAAGACAGACTAAACAAGTGAGGAGGAGGTGTAGCTGTCATGTTTAAAGACTCGCTAAAAGTGGAAAAAACTAAACTGTACCTACCCAGACATAATAACCTGGTCCAACCAAATATCAACAGTAGGTCCCTTAGGTCATCAAACAGGTTATTGCTGAAAGTTACCCAGTCTCCCAACTACCATGAAGACTCCCTCTATTCCAATAAAACAGCTCACACCTGGAATGTCCTTCCTCAGGGCATCCAGAACAATTCAAGCTTGCTTTCTTTTAAAAAACAATTAAGACTATCTCAACAATAACTGGCTTTGCCCCTGTAATTCTCCTGGATAATTCCTCTCTCCATTCTTTTTTCGGTACTTTTCCATTAAACCCTACCACGCATCTTGCCTTATTCCTAACAAGTATGGTTATGTTGTTTCAACTGACCTGTTCCCTCTTCTACCTGATTTTTCTTTTTTACCTTTTACTTGATCGGGTTGTTACTTTTTTGGCCTTTAAATTATTCTTGGAGTCAATGATTACTACACTCTTCAAAATAAGAAACTGCTTCTCTTTCTGACCCTCAGCTATGATTTGCAAACAGTGTTTCTATGATGTTTATTGGTCTACGATTGAGATCTGCTCTCATATGAGGTTTCACTTCTGAACAACATGCATTATCCAGAAGGATCATCACTGATCAGGCTTACCTCTTTCACAGATAAAAACTCCAGTATTGGGAAAACTAAATGCCAGTGTAATAAGTGGGCGATTTTTGTTGTGAGATCATACTCCGCCATTGTTTAACAGAAAAATAAAGCTTTCTGTCACTGGAAGCCCGTAAAGCATGAAAACTAACGTCATTTGCAGTGCTGAAAAACTATTAAAGTATGCACAGACAATGGTGCTCTGTGAAAGTAGTTTCATTTGGTATTAAGATATTGAAGTTGTATTTCACTAATGAACGTTTTGTCAGGAGCTAAAGATATTATGAAGAACAGACTAAAAATATGAAGTAAAAGCCTGGGCATTCTGTGAAAATCTGGACGATTGAGAGGTTATGTGTGTGGGAAAATGTTTAGGGCATAACACTCAACACCCAAGGTCAGAGACAAATCCAGAAACAAACTGAGACACTTGTTTAACATTAGTAGTAAAATTTGAGAAGCTGACAGAATAAGAAATAAGGTGAGACGCGTGGTAGGGGTTTAACAGAAAAGTACCCTTTTCTCAACATCCTCCTCCACCACCTTAACCTTACTCCTATCTCCAATTTTTTTTAGACTGTTTTTGGTTTGCTATCTGCCAGATATTCGACTTATCAATGATCCCAGTACTTCTGTTTTATATTATCCCTACATTTGTTTTGCTTTGCTAGCTATCCTATATTTTTGACTACTCAGTTACTCAATACATCTGTTCTTATGTACTGCTCTATGTTTGCTCAGTTAAATAATTTTGTTAGTTGTCTTTAGTTTAGCGTACATTGTTCTTATTGTTGTTACAATTTGTTTTTGTTAACTGGAGCTGTTCTCCTTGGTTTCTCTGCTGTAAACGGGCTACTGGCCCAAGCAGACACTACCTGGTTAACAAATGTAAATAAATTAATAAATAAAATAAATAAGCACTTTAATCGATTGCACTTGACTTCAGTCATCAGACTGCGAAAAAACAGTCACTTAAATAAACAAAAACATCACATGACAATAAATTACTAGCACCATTGGATAAAATACCAAATTAATTCACAGTATCATTCAAGTCAGATGGCACAAAAGCATTCAGAGCCACTTGCAGTCTGAATTATTTTAATGTTAATAAATTATCAGCTTCACCTTTACAGAAATGAATGACAACTTGCATTATCTAAGCCATAAAGTATGATTTTTTAAAAACTAATTGCAATTCAGTGTGTTTATTTAAAGCACCGTTGACATTTCTATGCTTAATATAATGCTAGTTTTCATATATTGCGTTTTTATCAATATACTGATCTAACCAAGATAACCATGCATGGGATGATGAAAACTTGGTTAAATATGCCACATTTGTAGAATTATCATTAAAATCTCCATCGGGTTTTGAGGTGTTTTGTATCACAAGGATATAATAATGAACATTTATCACATGGCTGCAATAAATTATATAGTTTCTCCGAGGGATAAATAATTAATTGCATCTGTTAAAGGCTATAATAATGAATAGTATTTTATTTCATAAGTTAAATTCAGATATGGATTTTTCCAGATGTTTTTTTATTTATTTTTATTTATTTATTTTTTTTAGTTGAAGCATCAGCTTTTATGGTTGAAGCAGCCAAAGTGAGGATAAATTCATCTCTGAGTTACACTTAAATCCTTGACTATAGCATTGCAGTCTTGGTTGTATTTTATACCAGAGTATCCTCTTTTGACACTCTGAAAATGTTATTATTACAAATTCTCAAATGAGAATCAATGTGCAAATTTGTATTCTTGGTTACCAAATGTAGAGTTTCACTAGCCTGTCACTATTACTTTCTAATATTTCCATTAATTATTAGAGCATTTAAAAGATGTAATTAATTATTTATCCCTCTGAGAACCTATATTATTTATTGCAAGCTTCTCTTGGGTTTATACATCTTCTTTTTAGGGTGAAAAAGAAAATAGTTGTCCACTAGATACATTTGCTGAGTTGTTATTACATTAGAAGTAACAAATCAGAAAGAAAATGATTCCCTTAAAACATACAGTGGCATGAGTTCAGTGTGCTGAAGTAGCTTACATGCTAGGTTCAAATTCATTTAAACTGCATTTAAATCCTTGAGGAAAAAAAAACCATGTTAGATTCATTCTGTATCTATGTGGATTTGGATTATTCACTGTTCTCTTAGGTTCCTTTGTAGTTACCAGGCATGCAGGTCAGGACACCAATAAGGAGTCTAGACCAAATTACCAATTGTCCCAAAACATTGTCTGGTTAAAGTGACTTACTCAAGGTCATACAGTAGGCAAGTAAAAGTGGAAAGATTTAAAGACTTTACCATTGTCACAGGAAGCAGCTCACTAACAAGTCAGAAATTGCTAACTGCCAGACCTGAAGTATATGACATGCACTTAGGCTGATATATGCAGTATTGGCCCCAAATATATCTTTACTACATTATTACTGCATCAGAACTAAAGATCACATATAGTTCCTGAGTCAAAGCAACACTTTTATGACTGTAAACATGATCAGTTGACAGCACATCATCTTGGCCTGTAAGTTCAGATTATATGTTCATGGTTCTGATTATATGACTACAAAGTTAGTAATCAACTTTTAGCCAAAGATGTCCTGCAGTCAAGTGCATGTATAAACCTTGTGTTCAAATAAAATATTTATTTTGGGAAGTCCATGAATTGCACATAATCACAGTAAAAATTCACTGCTTGAGTTCAGATCAAGCATATCTTTCCATTTAACCAGGGTTATCCAGCTATCTCCATCACAGTCAACATATAATATAATACAGACCTGCATATGGTGCACTATAGCATTCTACCATTGTAATGCCTATGTATGTAGAAAAGACTGGTAAACACTGAGAACATATAAAATACAGAGAATTTTCATAGCACATATATACTGAATACTGACAACCCATTATCAGACTGCACCGAATTAAGACCCACAGATCTCATTCATGAACACCTGTACACAGTAAGTGCTGTCAATGGTCAGACATGCTATTGTACATGGCTGCAGAACAGGCATCTAAGTTGACCAAATGTAGTACAAGTATGCATTACTAGACCATGGCTGTAGGAAAAGTACTATACTAAATGGACATGCAATTAGATGCTGTCACTTGCTGTCATACATGGCTACCAAAATTATAGGTTCATAGGTGTTTACTAGGCTAATGACCACAAGGGCCTTTTTAAGCCTAGCCATGCATCCCAAATCTCTGACAAGTTCTGATACCCTTGATAAGTGTAAGCAGGGGTCTGGGAGATGAACCATTTATAGGTTACCTGTGTCCATTAGAGACATAGGTGCCAAACCAGGGATACATTTCTGGTTTCCCATCCAATTGTCCAAGTTGCACTTGAATTGGGGCAGGAAGGAGCTCTGCTTCACATGGAGGGGGAGCCTGTTTCATAGACAGGCTAATCTCTGGGGCACATAGCTATCCCTGCATCAGGTCCTATTTATATCACAGGCAAGGTATAAGTCTTTAGAATGGGTAACTCTGGTGCTGTTTGTTTTGTGGATATTCAGGAGGTCCATTAGAGTGGGGTCTGACAATGTCCTGTATGCCAGGCATAGATCTCCCCTCAAAAGCCTGTAGGAGACAGAATACAGCAACAGAGCCTTGAGGTAGTTTGCATAGGACATTTTACTTACGCCCTGTATTCTTTTAGTGAGGAACCTCTGTGGACATTCCAGTTGTTGGATATGCCTGGTTAGGTACATACCAAAGGGGTCATTGTACTCAATAGGTCTGATGAATGCTGAATACAGTGGAACAATGACTTCCTTGGACTTGGGGATGCCATACCCTTGTTTATAAGTTGTGCAACATAGAATGATTTCCTCACCACTGTAGACACATGATGGTCAAAGGCTAGATTACTATGTGTGCCCCTAAGTCCCTGACTACTGGGTCAGCTCTAAGTGGTGTGTTGTCAATATGATAATTACCAGGGATGGATGACTTACCAAAGGATAATATTATGCATTTATTGGCATTTAGTTTTACTCCATGGCTCCAACACCAGTTGTTTGTCTGTGTCAGCCCATCCTGGAGAACATTTGTGTCAGTGTGAGATTCAGTGACAGCTCCCAATTTGCTATTATCTGCAAATTTAGTCAGCCAGAGACCACTGACATAGGCCCTGACTTTTGAGAAGTAAATGCCAAAAAAGAGTGGTACAAGGACTGATCCCTGAGGGACTCCACTTGTGACTGGCCTCTTGTAGAGATGAACTCCCCAATTCCTGGTCCTGTCTGTGAATCAGTTGACTATCCACCGGGTGACATACGGGTTTGTACCTAACCTCTTGAGTTTGTCAACAATGCCCGAGTGGGATATTGTGTCAAATGCCTTGGCCGGGTCAAGGTTGGTAGTGTCAATGATTTTGCCCTCATCCATTGCTTTGGTGACCTTCATAAAGAAGTCCACCAGGTTGAGTAGGCATCACCTGCCCTTGATAAAACCAAACTGGGTTGGGTCCAGTGTCTGGAGGTTTACTATATCTCTGTTGATCATCTCCATGATAATTCTTTCCATGGCTTTACATATAAGACTAGTGAGACTTATGGCTCTGTAGTTTCTAGGGTCTATAGATGGCCCACCTTTGTGCAGAGGAATGACTGTTGCCTTTCTCCATTCATGAGGCATGAAGCCTGTTTGTAAGCTACAGTTAAATAGTAATTTCAGAGGCCCTGATAGGTTATGTTTCATGCTATTTAGAAGGCATCCTGGGATATTGCCTGGGCTCATTAATGCAGTCTTCTTGGTCTTATAGAGAGTATTAAGGACCTGTTCCATAGCGATAGTAGGGGGAATTATATTATTGCACACAGTAACAAGTGGACCACACCCAGTAGGTGCCATCCACATACCTACATGTTTTTAGAAATATCTACTGTGAGTCCCTTTTTCACCTGTAGACCATACCAGGTAGATGTTTGAAACCTACTGCAGTATATATTGTCAGCCTTCCACAGTAAAGCACACATTTAGAGCTGTCACAATGATCAGACTGGACTTCTAAAATGCCTGGCTTATATTGAGAGTATTACTATTTCACAGAATGCACTTTAACAGCTTTACAAATATTACTTGTACAGTACACTAATAAACCTCTTAAGATGTAATACATGTGGAATAATCCCATATAAATAGACTGTGCAGTACTAAATATAATTTTTAGCATGTCATATACTGATCTCACTTGCATACCTACATAGTATAGATTACCAATCATTACAAGCATGCTATATATTATGTACATATGTAAACCAGTAAATGAAAGAAGAGCATCTAAATTACCAAAACTCAACAACTAATCTGGAGATATAGCCATGAAAGTTTCCTCAGGTTTTAGAGTTACTGTGAATGTTGCTGGTATAGGTTATTCCTCCTTTGGCAATATTGCTCCCCATCTAATGGTTTACAAATCAGCTTGACAGAGTGCTGTCAATAATGTGATGTTTTCCATACATATTTCTGGTTTATGTACTGCATGGTACTGTTAGCAGCAGCACTCTGACTGACAAACAATGAACTGTGCCTGATAATAGTTCATACTAGTTGTTAGCCCTTATATTTTGGTATGAATAACCTAGAAGCAGGCAGAACAAGGATATGCTGGATCATGTAATTGTTGCTCCTATGTGTGAGGAATGTGGATTCTAGCTTGACCCATCCGAGTGCTCTGCTGGATTGAGATTTTAGAATGGCATAATACAAACAAATGACAGTATATGGCATGCTCAGTACACTTCAGATAAACAATAAACATGGAAGCCAATAGCTGCACATTTATAGTGGATACTACTGCTCATGAAAACTACATGCTCTCTAAATTCACTTGGTTTCAGAAAAAAAAATGTACGTCATGATAATTGTAGTAGCATCAACTGCAGTACCATATGAAAGAAGAAAGTCATTTCAGCAGATGAGTCACAGTAATTGGAAGTTCAATCCAGCTTTTTGAATCAGACACCCACCATTGGGAAAAAAAACGTAGTGTACTTGGCATGTTTAAGTGTGGAGCATGCTAGCAATGCAAGTTTATTAAGGCAGGCACTTTTGCATCTATAGGAGATAAACCTCCAATATTGACTTGCAAAGTTTAGTACAATTGCACCACCAAGGGAGTGATATATGTAGCAACCTGTTTATCCTGTGCTGCATTTTATATAGTATAAACTGAGAAAGATCTTAAACTAAGAATTTATCAGCATATTTATCCTATTAAAAAGCAGGATAAGGACAATACCTTAGCTAGACACGTGGAGATAAGTCCTGATTTTAATAAGATTGTCTGTTTTATATTGGAAAAGGTTAACTATAACCCAAGAGATGGAGACTGGATTAATTTGTTACTGAGAAGGAGGTTGTTTTGACCAACCTCCAGGTGTTATTGACACTATCTCTGTAGCCTGTATGTTGAAATATATGCAAAATAATATTATGAAGTTGGATTTACATAACACATCATGTGACTGTTCACTATACAAGGAAGTATGTCTTGCTGCATTTATTCATTCTGAAATAGTCTATATTCTG
>NW_025052525.1:0-11023 GCF_019279795.1 Protopterus annectens | reverse complement strand
TGAGGACATTACCCCATTCCCTGCTCCCTAGGTTCCATATCTTAAGCAACTTGCCATTTTGCTAGCTGGGTCTGTTTAACCATGTTAGGGGACTGTGATCTTTCACTACAGTGAATTTTCTTCCATAGAGATAAGGCTGAAGTTTCTGCAGTGCCCACACTATGGCTAGACATTCCTTTTCTACAGCTGCATAGCATTCCTCCCTGGGTTGGAGCCTATGACTGAGATAAACCACTGGGTGCTCTTCTCCCTCTGAAGAAATCTGGCTAAGGACAGCCCCCACCCCATGGTTTGAAACATCCACCTGCACAACGTTGTGGTCCACACTACCTTATCTGGCCTGTTCTTCCTTGTCAGTTCTGTGAGGGGAGCAGCTATGGTACTATAACTGGGGACAAACTTTCTGTAGTACCCTGCTGTCCCTAAGAATGCCCTCACCTGCTTTTTGGTAACAGGTGCAGGCCATGCCTGAATGGCTTCTACTTTGGCAGGTTCTGGCTTGATCTTACCACTCCCCACAATATGTACAAGGTAGGAGACCTCTGCCATACCCACCTGACATTTGTTGGGCTTAATGGTCAACCCTGCCCTCTGTAGTCTGCCCAGCACCTCCCTGACATGCTGAAAGGGCTCTTGCCAGGAATGGATGTAGATGGCAATATCATCTAGGTAAGGAAGAGCAAACCCTCCTGCACCTGCTAGGATATGATCTACCAGCCTCTGGAAAGTGGCTGGGGCATTCTTCATCCCAAAGGGCATCTTTGTGAACTCATACAAGTCAAAAGGAGTCACAAAAGCTGAATTCTCTTTAGCACTGGGAGTCAAGGGCGCCTGCCAATAACTCTTTGGCAGATCAGTGGTTGTTAAGATACTTAACCCCACTCTGCTGCTCTAGGGCCTCATCTGTCCTAGGCATACGGTAAGCATCTGACTTGTGTGACTATTTAATTTCCTGTAGTCCACAAAGAACTTTATGCTGCCATCCTTCTTTGGCACCAGCACCACTGGGAGGCCCAGGGACTGCTGGACTCTTGAATAACCCCTAGTTCCAACATCTCCTGTATCTCATCCCTCAGAGTCTGTTTGACTCTCTCAGGCACCCTATAAGGGGTCTGCCTAATAGGCCTTTGGGGTCCTGTGTCCACCTGGTGCTGCACCAGGTGGGTGCACCATGGTTTCCCAGTGAACATGTCCCCAAGCTCCTGTAACACTGCTCAGATTTCTTGAACCTGGGTAGGAGATAGCTGCTGGGACATTGCTACCCCTACCATGCCCTTATCAGATGCACCACAGAGCTTACATTATTTCTCTTAGTCCCAAGGTACTTCTAAGGTGAATGACATCAGCAGGCTTTGTAAAGTAGGGTGATGGGACATTTACAGGGTGGTACACAAATCAAAATGGCATAACTCACACAGTATATGATTCACACACACACACACAACACACACGCACACACACACACACACAGGTATTGAGATTAGAACCCCTGTAGTTATGTGTACTATAGTGTTATGCAGTTATTGCATGCACTACAGAGCTTACTGGGCTGACGACTGGCTAAAGGTGCTGATAACTGCACAGCTGAGGTAAACCATTACAGGTGCCAGATCTTGCTAGTTGTTTCTTTCCCATACTTCAAATAGCCTAACAGCTTTGCACTTCAACAGGTTTATTTATCAAGTATTCTAGCACACCTGAGAGCCATGAGCAGTAGTCATTCCTCACAGAATTACCTTCAGTACTTAGTAGTTATGATCACATCTCCTGGCATGATTAAAGTGCAGTTCTCTGTGCTTTTGCCCATTAACCTGGTGCAATTGGGCATTCTGAGGAACTGTTGAAACTGCCTTATGTACACAGACAACTCTCTCCTCTAAACTCCCAACACTCAGACTTGTGAGAGATACTCCTATACCAACAAACTGGAAGATATATAATCTCCAGTGAAGACTAGACTGGACTAGCTGGTCAAGAGGAGAAGGGTCAACACCTGCAACATACCACATGGAACACATAACCCTCCAGAACACACAGTATCACAGCTCTGACATACAAACAATAACCACACACCCACCTTCACAGTGGCACTCAATAGACATTTACCCAAACAGTGGAGACCACCAAGACAGACACTCACTCAACCACCACAACACAGCACAAACCACAGGACACATATCTCACTTACACAGTGTGCCCCTCAACCTTAGCCCCAAAGGCTAAACACCTTGCCTGATACAGTCATCATAGGTGGCTCAGTTGTGAACCACCTGGATGTGCCACTCACTAATCTGCACATGGAGAAGGTAACAGTCAGCCTTGTATCAGGTGCCAGAATCCAACACATAACACACCCAGTCAGGTCACTCCACAACAATTAAATGTATCACTCTGTCATTGTCCATGTGTGTGTGTGTGTGGATGACCTGAGATGCACATCCATGGTCTATATGAAAAGAGACATGGTGGAGCTCTCAGATTATGTGGGCCAGGCAGGTATGGCAGTAGCCCTGAGCAGTATACTACTGTCACCCTGAATGATACCACAGTACAAACACAAATGATTTACTTCAACAACTGGCTTATGTGTCTGGTGTCTCTCTCATGGGATCCAATATCTGTCTGCTTGGGATGACAAGACTGACAAACTACACTGGCTTGCCACAGATGGTCTGCATCTGTCACCCCTGAGTTTCCAGGTACTGACTAAGTGTCTAGCCACCCCTATAGTGGATTTTTCAGTGGTGTTCCAAATCACATTACCACCGTAACAGCTACACATATATGCAATTGGTGGGTCATGCTGCTCTACACTAGACATCTACATCTCAAGATGCAGCCACTCGCAGCACTCCTCAAAATGGTGAACACTAACATTTGTGCTGTAATGGAGACCTGTTTTACAGCAGCACACAACACCCCTGCACAACCAGCTACAACACATTCCACACCTGTCAGCCCCAAAACATGGGCCACAGCTCCAAAGGTGGTGGTGTCTCCATATTGATAATGGATATGCACACATCCAGAGTAGTATCCTAGTATAATGCATCTGAGATACGTCAGGTACAACTCGCACTGGGTAACAGTGCAATCCAGGTCATAGCCTGCTATAGGTTAACATCCATGTCTCTAGACTCTCAATCCACATTCCTCAACACCCTGGAATCAATCAAGGTCCAACCCAACACTCACATACTAAAAGAGTTCAACTACCTCTCCATCAAGTGGGAAAGATACTCATGCACCGATACACTGGCCCAAAAATTCCTGGAATACATCGGTTCCAATGCCCTGGACCAGCTCATACTGACACTCAGTAGAGGAAGCAGCATCCTTGACCTGTGTTGATTACTAACATATGGGACCGTTGCTTGACAACAGTAGTCAATCGCTACCTAGTTGGATCGAACATAGAGTAATCACCATGGAAATCCACTTCTCACCCACACCCCCTGCAAAGGTAACCAGCTTGAACAGCTTCTCCATAGCTGAGTTTAGACTCATAAGAACAGAGGTGGCTAACTTCACAGCACCCATGCCAATAAAAAATACCTGCATGACTGCCAAATCATACACAAATGCATTGTACAAATAAGTACATCAATGCATGGAACTAGTCATACCCAACAGGACCATGACACTCACCTCCAAACACTGGAGGTCAATCTGGTGGTCCCCTGCCATTAATAAGCTGTACAACAGAAGGAAGAAACTGTTGCAGGAAAAAGGTGGAGTCCCAAGAGTGGTATAACACCCTTATTAGCCTCACCAACAACTTGAGATCCCTCAGGAATCATCTAAAGCTGCCTATGATGGCAGAATTTCAGCAGACACTGACAACAATCAAAAATACTTTGATAGTTATATTAAGAACCTCCACTCCAATACCCAGATGTACTCTGAGGTATTGCACAATGATACCTCATATACTGTGCCAACAGATATTGTCAACATTCTTGCCAACACACTCAGTGCCAGCTTCACCCCTGTCTCCCCCCTAGGGGAACTGTCATAATGGCAGAGGAATGCCAAGCACCCAGAGGTACTCCACCCAGGTTACACCTGCATTGTCCGCAGGTGAGACTAGAGCTTCCATGGGACCCCAAATAATCCCAGGCTGTGTTCTACTTGAACTACAGAGACACCTGGCAACACATCTGTGTGCTCTGTTCAGTCACAGACTTACTTCAGGATTTGTCCTTCCCAAATGGCATACTGCTACAGTCATCCCTCTCCATAAAGGTGTGAGAACTACAGACCCTGAGACTTATCAGTCCATTAGCCTTACATGTCGGATATGTACAGCTATGGAGCGCATCATCAGGGACCTGATCAACAAACATATAGGTAATCTCCTAACTCTGGACCCCACACAGTTTGGCTTTGTGAAAGGGAGATCATGCCTTCTCAACCTGTTTGGCTTTTCTGAGTCAGTCACCAGGGCTGTGTATCACAGTAAGGCACTGCATACAGCCTACATCAATCTGGCCAAGGCTCTTGATACCATTCCTCAGTCAGCAATTATGGTTGAACCCACCAAAGTAGGCATCAACCCCTATATCTCTAGGGGGGTTGCAAATCGGCTCACAGATAGAACACACAGTGAGAAAGTAGCAAGCTCCAAGTCAGACTGCCAGCCAGTCATGAGTGGAGTCCCACAGGGATCAGTCTTGGGTACTATCCTGTTTAGCATCTAGATGTTCTTCGTGTTTCACTGTTGCAGCAATTACATTTGGGTAATCTGCTGGCAGGTTACCCTCAGTCAGCCTGAATAACAAAGTCTTGGGTCCTCGTTGGTTGTTTCTCCTCTTCCATGACGTCAGGTCATCAGGGGTATAAAACATGCAGCCGACGCCATTTTATTCAGTCTTTCTTGCCGCACGGTGCCCGAAGCAGAAGCAGTTTGCAAGGGCTGGTCAGCCGACTCCTGAAATTTTCGCATTTGAGTTTCAGAACCAAAGTCTTCAACTAAAGCTAAGTACCCCGTTGGGGAAACTTTTTCTTGCTCCTTACCGATGTCAGTAAAAGTTAATAATTGCATTATTTGTGGGAAGCAAATACCTCATAAGGATTTTCATTTGTACTGTATTCCTTGCCTAGGCCCTGATCACAATGTGCCTTGCTGTTGGTTTTGTGCTAGATTTAACCAACGCACTATTAAGCGTCGGTATATTTTTGCTTCTAAATATTTTGGTTCAAGATTTAACTATCCTGAAATGTCATCGGTTAGCAATCTGACTACCGGAGTTCACAAAAAACACAAGGAAAAAGACAGAGACAGACCGTCAAGGTCCAAAACCGATGAGAGCTTCTCCTAAGCCAGTCGCCGGTTCACCGGTACACAGTGAGGCGCATTCGCAGCCCCTGATGCCCGCTACTGTTGAGTTGTAGGCCTCTACCGAGACCCATTCGGAGTCCGGTATGCCACGTGATTCTCAAAGTATTGAACCCGTGGATGTCTCTCCCTTAGATGGGTCTAGAGCAGCTGAGCAGGCACCGGCTTCTGAGGGTGTTTTCAGGCCTCAACATTTTTATATTAAACCGACGCCAGAAACAAAAACAAGGTCAAAAACTTCTATGTCTAAAAAACCGATGCATGAGCCACGTGCTCAGGCCCCTATGCCTAAAAAACAGATGATCAAAATGGCTGAGGATTTAATTACCTTGATCAGGGGTTCCCAACCCCCCCCCCCCCCCCGCTAAGAGGCCTAGGCAAGGCACTGATTATGAATCTTCAGATCAGGTTTCCATTTCTTCTGATTCCTCTTCTGATCAGGAATTGTCTGTTCCTCCCTATGAGGATTCTGATGCAGAGGAATCCATCCCATCTGCATCTCCTCCTGAGGATTACTCTTTTGGAGAGACTTTGCATACTTTAAGGGAACATTTTCACTGGGAGAGTCAGGACTTCTCTGAATCAAAAAAGAGGCTTAGGGATTTCCTTCTTCTTCCTCAGCATAGGCCTTTGGCAATACCTCCTGTATTAGACATTGTTGATAATGTTAATAAGACTGCCAGCCAGTCATGGGTGAAGTCCCACAGGGATCAATCTTGGGTACTATCGTGTTTAGCATCTAGTTCTCAGGAGCCCAGGCCAACACAAAGGAAGTATGGCTGACCAAGTTCACAGACAACTGTAAGCTGGGAGCCATCATTAACACCGCAAGTGATGCAGACACCCTACAGAAAGGCCTTGCTGAGACCACTGACTTGGTTTGGAAACCATGGCCTGTAGCTTAGCACCACAAAATGCATCATCAGCCCCTTTGGTGAAATCTCAGTTCCCACTAAGTATCACATTGATGGGAGCCCACTGAACACTGTAGGTGTTATTAGAGATCTGGGGACACAGGTTGACAGCAACCTAAACCTTTAACCACCACATTGCCACTGTGGTCAGGAATCCTTCTATGTAGCGCATGTCATTACCAAGGGTTTTGCATCCAGAAAGAAAGAGGTCATCATCTCTGTATACTCTTCCCTCATTAGACCACTCATCACGTATAATGGCCCATTTGGCATGTACATTAGTAGACACCTACAACAGCTGAGAGGGCACAAAAGTACCTCACAATGAAGATCCTAGGCATTCAACACCTGTCCTACAAAGACAGACTCAAAAGACTCCAGCTATTCTCTGTCTCATGTCACCTACTTAGAGGTGATCTCTGCTTGACTTGAAAAGCCATGTCTGACCCAGCTCTTTTACAAATGCTACATCTAAACACATCCCAATCTCTCTGCACCATAAACTGCAGGGACCTCAACCTCATTACCACAATCAACACAGCATGCTGGGGACACAGGTTCATCAACCCAGAGATGGCAAATGCCCTGGAATAGACTTTTCATACATGTCAAGCAAATCACCTTGATGACCCTGTTGCACAGAGATCTTGATGAGTGGATGGGTAATAGACAGTTCATCCCAGGGATCACTCCAGTGGCTGTACTTGATGGGGGCACTGGTAACTAACGTCAGGTGGCACACTGGCAGGGCACGTCTATGGCCTAGGCTTGTAATGGCTCCAGGGCCATTAGCCACCTATGTACCTATAAGGGGGGTTGACATCAGCATGACTAATAAAGTAGGCTAGTGGGTGGGTAACTTATCAAAATACTTCTTCATGCAAACATACACACTTATACCCCACACGCACATTTGCCATATCTGAGAATAGAACCCCTGCCTATCTAGTTCTTTGTACTATAGTGTCACATATTTATCACAAGCACTACAGAGCTTGCCAGCATGACAACTGGCCAAAGGTGCTGTTAAGGAGAATGACATCAGCAGGCTTGATAAAGTAGGCCAGTGGGTGTGAGACTTGTCAAAATACTTCTTCTTATAAACATACACACTTATTCCCCACATGCACATTTGTCACATTTGAGAATATAACCCCTGCCTGTCTCTGTGTACTATAGTGTTATGCAGTTATCACATGAGCTACAGAGCTTGCCAGGCTGACAACTGGTCAAAGGTGTTGATAAGGGGAATGACATCAGCAGGCTTGATAAAGTAGGCCAGTGGGTGTGAGACTTATCAAAATAGTTCTTCTTACAAACATACACGCACTCTCATTTGCCAGATCTGAAATTAGAACACCTGTCTATCTAGTGATTTGTACTATAGTGTTACACACTTATTACACATGCTACGGCGCTTACTGGGCTGACAGCTGGCCAAAGGTAACAATAAGGGGAATGACATCAGCAGGACTAATAAACTGGGGCACTGGGAAGTGTTGTGGGTGGGAATGGCTTAAAACTGTTTCACCTACAAAAACCCAGACTCACACCCCCTCATTCTCACATACACGACTGTCTCATACACACAGACACACACACACACACACACACACACACACACTTACTCACCAGTATTGAGATTAGAACCCCTGCCTATCTTGTTATTCATACTACAGTGTTACGCAGTTATCGCATGTGCTACAGAGCTTATAGGGTGATCAGTGTCCAACAGTACTTCTAAGGTGAATGACAGCAGCAGATCTTGTGAAATATGGCAATGTGAAGTGCACTGAGTGGGAGGAGTCACACACACACACACACACACACACACACACACACACACACACAGGTGATGTGATATTATAAACTCAACCCCAGTACTGTTACACAATGTGGCTCACCTTTTATGCTGGCACGTGCAACTGTTTACAACTTGTATGCCACTGTCCACAACAGGACATTACTGTATGCCATTCAGGGTATCCATGTGTGTGACTCACTCTGTCTGTGTCCCCTTGTGTCGCTCTCTGTATCACTGTCTGTCTCTCAGTTCCCCACATCTATGTGTGTGTATGCTTGACATATGTTATTTGTTGCCCATATATATATATGTGTGTGTGTATCTGATGCAACAGATGCAGATAGATCACATATGGGCCACCACCAGCTAGATGAGGGTAATCTTGTCTGATGTGTGTGTGCGGGGACAGTTGAGGTGTACATAGCTGTCTGTATGCATGGACATATATACACAATACAGTCATATATTCCAATGTGGGTTCCAACATGTCCTGTGATTCTCTACGTGTAGTAACATGCCCAGTGTGACCTTCTATAGTTAGGGTGGGACTCCATTCCAATGACAGGTGTACTCCAGTCCAGGGTTTTTTGGGCTACAGCCATACCTTTCAGGAGTAAACAAGAGTTTTGTCAGGGTACTTGTTTTGTTTAGCAGACATTTCTGACATGTGTGTAGTCTGAAACTGCAATGCATTGTGTCATTACCTTGTGCCCGACATCCTCAGATCATCACAGTTGTTTACCAGAGGAATACTAGTTGTATGATGCATAGACCAATATTATGAGGGCAGCTATGTAAATTCTTGCCCAATAAGTCCATTTGTGAGTTGTGGCTACAGGCAGTGTAGTAATGACACACAGTTGTGTAAACAGTTCAGCAACCTGGTGATATACTGGCTGGGGATCTCCTACTTGTGTGGTATCTTTCTAACCTGAGATGTCATATCCTTGTGTGCATACCTCTGACCTGTACATTTTTGGGCAGGTTGTCCAGGTGTTTGGCTAGAGGTTTCATCCTTTCTACGTAAACATGTGTTTTTATGGCAAATTAGTTACATATGATTGAAGTCTGATGTTACAAAATAATACAGACATTACTGTTTCAGAATACATAACCTTCAGTCCATTCCTGTTACTGCAAACCCCTCACCCTACCAAATTTTTCAGTATGTAAGGGCAATATTTACAACACATGCCTATCATTGTGCCTTTGTTCCACTTTTATTTCTGCCTTTGTCCAGACATCTTGCTGTCAGAGGTTGGGAGTTATGGCTGTGGGTACACAGTGCATTCAGCTGCAGGCATGACCATTATTTGTAAAAGCAAACATAAGAAAAAGGATTATTGAGAATGACCACTGGCAACAGTACCACAAAGCACTTTTATTCACAAAAGCCCTGGCACCTCTGCTACACATCCTTCAAGATGTCATTAATATGTTTAGTATATTCCACAAAAGCACTGTGGCTTCCAAGTATGTCAGTGACAGAGCAGTGGGTGTCACTAACATGCATAACAGTTGGCACTGCAGTTATCTGCACATGGCCCTGTCAAAGGCAGCACTGTACCTAGAGCAATACAAGACGACTGCCAGGAGAATGTGCTGGCCAGATCCAGACAGTATTAATCACATATACACATAGCTCATTGACCCCTGCATATTGTGGACAGGCAACATGTTTTTATGTGTATTGGTAGAGCCCTGCCAATGTGTGCTGTGCTGCTATTTCCATGTAAATATGTATGTCACTGCATTTGTGTGGGTATATGGGGGGGGACACCTGTCAACTGTACACATTTGCACAGACTGTGCTGATATTTGCTTTACATTTTGGTTCCGTTTACCATACTATAGTGCCATGTCTTGGGGACTGGAGGCACATGAGTAGAGAGCCCATATCAGATTGTACTGGCATACATTTGAGTTTCGGACTTCTTACACTTCATAGCCTTACTGCAACCATGGGTCCTGCTGTGATATGACTGTGTTAGTCTGTAGGGGGGTAATTCAATATTGCCACCATTTGTGTGCCTTTAACAGACATTTCTCTGTGGTTTTCTATGGCTGACTTGCTGTATGAGTGTAAGGGGTAGTTATGGGACCCCCACCCTGACATCCATGTCTCTGACCTATAACCCTGCAGTTAGTTGTCCTCACACATATATTGCAGTGAGATTTGCCACCTTGGGTACTACTGCATAGTGTGTGGAGGCTGTTTTTTTCCAGAAATTTCCTGATGTCCCACACAGCTGACAGTTGTGTGCTGCTATCCCAGTAGGCCACCCCATTCCCTTGGCATGCATTCAGCATTACCATATACTAGCAGAGCATACTATTCCATTCATTTAGTGTTAAGAAGACTGACTTACCTTGTGCTTGTAGCAGTTGTGAGGACAGTGCTTGAGACCTATGTTGGATGCACACAGTACACTGCCTATACATGGTAAGTTACAGGTAATGTGATGTGTGTCATCCATTTTACTGTGTGTGTGAGTCAGAGAGAGGTGTCAGTCCCTGGGGTCCCTACAGTGTCAGTGTGTGTGTGCTATGTGTTGCCTCTTTGCCAAGGCATGTGAATACTGGACATGCCTCCATCTGCCTATGGGGGCAGGCTCAGGGGCCTTGTCCTGTGGGTCCCTCTGTGCCTGTGGGGATCTTGGCAATGGTGGTGGGCTGTGTGACCCTTCTCTGTGCTGTTCCTGCTGCAGCTGTTTCTGCAGGATCATATTGTGTAGCATGGCACATACTATGAACATGTCTGCACATGTGGCTGGAAAGTACTGCAAGGCTCCACTAGATATGTCAAGGCAGCGGAACTGTGATTTGAGCATCCCAGACACATGCTCTATAATGATACTGGTTTTAGTGTGCCTCATTATGGCATTCTTGTGAGTGTGTGATTTCTGATGGTACTGTCAAGGCTCCCCCTAGCCATATGTCAGGCAGCTGCGAACGTGATGCCAGGGC
>NW_025052524.1:0-11021 GCF_019279795.1 Protopterus annectens | reverse complement strand
CCTCCTTTTGAGCCAGCCAATTCAGCAGAATTAAAATATGTCTCATGGAAAACTGCTCTGCTTCTGGCAATAACTTCAGCACAAAGAGTTTCAGAATTGCAGACACTAATGGCAGTGGAACCCTTCATCATTTTTCACCAGGACAGGGTGTCTTTAAGAACAAACCCTACATTTATGCCAAAGGTGGTATCGTGTGTCTCTAAACCAAACTATTCACTTGCCAACTTTTTATCCAAAACCACAGAATAAAGGGGAGAGACTACTGCATTCCTTGGACATTCACAGGCAGTTACGCTTCTACTTGGACAAAACCAAAGCTGTCAGAAAATCTGAGCAATTATTGGTAGCATATGCTGCAGGAGCACAGGGAAAAGCCATTTCAAAACAAACTATTTCAAAATGGATAGGACATTGTATACGTTTCTGCTATACACACCATGGAAAATCTGTACCTAGCAGCATTAGATCTCACTCCACCAGAGCAACAGCCACTTCAACTGCCTATCTCAGAGGAGTACCTACCAAGGATATTTTGGAAGCAGCAACATGGAGTTTTATGCATACCTTCACCAAGCATTACCATCTGCCTCTATATTCTAAATCCAAAGCTGGCTTCGCCTCTGCAGTGTTGCAGGGCCTTATAGCCACCCCTAATGCCTTATAGAACCAGCCACCCTACCTCAGCTTTGGGATTCTACCCAAGTGTAATGACTGCAGCAGTGTAACACGATGAACATAGTACAGTTTTGTACCTACCATAAATGTAGATGTTCAAGTGTATAAACTGCTGCAGTCCAGGTTATCCTTCCTCCTTCCCCTCTTACTTGCTGGTACGACCCTAGGTCTTCTACCCTTTACTACCTATGGGGAGTATTTGCTGGTAACTGAAAGTTGTTGTTTGCTTTTCTTATGTATGTTTTTATTAGCAATTTGAATTGCCTACCTATTTGGGGGCACCTGACATCTGGGGCAAGAAAAACTGAAGAAAATGGTGTCGACTGCATTTTATATACCCCTGCCGCACTGACATCAGGGAGGACGTGACAGCAACTGACTCCAGACCAAGACTTTGGAACTCAGGCCAACTGGGGAACCGCCTGACGGCAGGATAACCCAAGTGTAATGACTGCAGCAGTGTATACATTCAAACATCTACATTTATGGTAGGTACAAAACTGTACTTTCTGAGTACTGCCCTTCGGACTCTCTATAACCCCCAGAGTGTTCACAAAGTGCATGGCAGTTGTCACAGCTCACCTGCGCCTGCAAGGATTGAAGGTGTTTCCATACCTAGACAACTGGCTCATGACCGCCCACACCAAACATCTATTGGAAGAAGCCTTGGCATGCTCACTTCACACCGCAGAAAGGCTAGGTGTAACTATAAATTGGCCACAATCAACCTCCCCCATCCCGATCTATAGAATTCATTGGGGTCCTGTTGGATACAAAGAACTGTAAGGCATCTATTCCAGAGCACAGAATTCTAAGGATAAAACAACTCATACCCATCCTCTCAAGGGAAATATCTACAGCACATTCTGTCCTCCAGCTGTTGGGCTCCATGGCAGCTTCCATCACCATTGTCCCCCTTGCGAGATTCCACATGAGGCTCTTACAATAGTTACTACTCGCCCAGTGTTACCCTTTTCAGTTTCCTCTATCATCCCAAATTCAGGTGACTCAGAGATGCAAACAAGACTTGATTTGGTGGATGTCACAGAACCCGTCACAGTGGTCTCACCCCTTCACACCCCAACAACCCAAAGCCACAGTGACCATGGATGCTTCCCTGATAGGGTTGGGGTGGGCTTTTTCATGGGAAGACAGTCCAAGGCACGTGGACAAAACTAGAGGCCCATCTACATATAAATGTCCTAGAACTGAGGGTGGTGCTTCTAGCGTTGCAAGCATTCCATCCCTTCCTCCCACCAGGGACTATTGCAGTACAATTGAACAACATGGCTGTAGTCTGGTGCATCAACAAATAAGGCGGAACCAAATCCTACCCACTTTGTCGAGAGGCCATGTGGATATGGCACTGGGCGATGGCTACCAACCGCTTTCTGATAGCAATGCACATTCCCAGGAGTTCCACCGTGATAGCAGATTGAGTAGGTGCATTCCGCAACCACACGAGTGGTCTCTGAATACTCTTATAGTGGCCGAGATTTTCAAACACTGGGGTCTCCCTTGCTGCAACCTCTTTGCATCCCCAAATCAACTATAAATGCAGCAGTTACTTCGCCCTGATTCCCACTCGGGGACAGTCACCCAGGGATGCTCTAGTCCACGATTGGCCCTCAGGTGTGCTTTATGCCTTTTCCCCTCTTCCTCTCATTCCCCAGTTCCTGAAGAAAGCCTGCCGGTTGAAGAGTAAGATAATCCTCATAGCACCATATTGGCCTCGTCAAATTTGGTTCCCCTTCCTATGGCCTCACCTGCTAGATCAACCATGGATTCTCGATCCAACTCCAGACTTGATCTCCCATCCACAGAACCTGATTCACCCCAACTTGAATAGCCTGAAGCTCACAGCTTGGCTCCTCCACTTCCGGTGATTGCAAGGCAGACTGACCTTTCTTCCCCAGTAAGTGACATTCTTACTGCATCTCATAAGTCTTCCACCAGAATTACTTATCTCAGCAAGTGGAAGAGGTTTACCAGTTGGCTGAAGGAAAAACGGATAGACCTCTTTTCAGCACCAGTGCCATTAGTACTGGAATATCTGTCAAGTTTATTCCAATCTGGCCTATCTACTTCTACCATTCGAGTTCATGTGGCTACAATATCTAATTTTTACAATGGTGCCCATGACTCTTCCCTTATGTCACACAGAGTATGCAAGACCTTTCTAAAAGGCATAAATCATTTGAAACCCCCTTTTATAGAACCTATCCAGCCATGGGACCTGTCATTAGTCCTGCAAGCTTTGACAATGTCTCCTTTTGAACCAGCTTCTTCATGCGACCTCAAGTTTCTTTCATGGAAAACTTTGTTCTTGGTCACCATTACTTCTGCCAGACGTATCTCTGAACTTCAAGCTCTGTGCATCAAATGGCCTTACTTGATCTTTCATAAAGATAGTGTCATTGAGAACTAATCCTTCCTTTCTTCCAAAAGTGATCTCTGAAATGTTCATTAACCAAGCCATTGAACTGCCAGTCTTCTTTCCAATCATTCTAACAGAGGAGAGTATTGTCTGCATACCCTAGACATTCACAGGCAAATTTGTTTCTATCTGGACAGAACTAAGGCTTCTCGCAAATCAGATAAGCTATTCTTGGTCTTTTCTGGGTCTAGATTTGGATGTTCTATTTCTAAGGTCACATTGGCTAAATGGTTAAAACACTGTGAAACATTTATTCACAAAACTCATGATATCCCTCTGATGACAGCCGTAAGGGCTCATTCCACTACATTGGTAGCAACTTCTGCTGCCTTCCATGCTAGAGCTTCTTTACATGGTATTTGTGCAGCTGCAACTTGGGCTAGACCTCATACCTTCATCAACCATTACAAATTGGATTTGGCCTCCAGAGGAAGAGCATCCTTTGGTTCAATGGTGCTCAGGAATGTCCTTCCATGAGAGCCTCCCAGGAATAAAGGTAGCTGGGGACTCTGTCCCAGGTGTAAGGAATGAACGAGGATTAACAATATCAGATAAAGAAGGTATGTCTTACCATAACGTTCCATCTATATTGTTGATCCTCGTTCAGTCATTACGACTCTTCCTCCTTCCCCCTCCTGAGGCTTATAGTGGATCTCATCTGGTTCCGTTAGGTCCTTTGACCAGAGGTAGCCTCTACTTTCTTTGACTTGCAAACTCAATCTGAGGTAACAGGGAGAGGGGAATTGTGGGTAAGAGTTTGGCTCAAGAGTTTGTGGCTGTCGCGAGCTTGGAAGATGGCCAGCACGGTTCTGAGGTCAGAATCGGTAACCCAGGTGTAATGACTGAACGAGGACCGACAATACACATGGAACGTTATGGTAAGGCATAACTTCTTTTTTCCTTGCACACTAACCCTTCCTTCCTTCCCAAAGTAGCATCAGAGGCAAATATTAACCAGACTATTAATCTACCAATGTTTTTCCCAAATTTTCAAAATAAAGGGGAATATAAATTGCATTTGTTAGATGTTCATAGGCAATTGAGATTTTACTTGCACAGGACTAAAGAATTTCATAAATTGGATCAGTTGTTTCTTACTCAAGACCTTTCCTAGGGAAACCAATTTCTAAAGTGACATTTGCTCGTTGGATTTCCCAATGCACTACCAGTTCTCTGGCTATTTCCGTGGCTTTTTGGTCTAGTGTGTCACTGGATGATGATTGTTCTGCAGCTACATGATCCTCATCTCATACCTTCATTTTGCATTACAAGTTGGATATTGTGTCAAGGAACCAGGCTTCCTTTGGCTCCGCTGTGCTCCAGAATATCCTTCCATGAAGGCCACCCAGGTGTTTGGTAGCTGGGGACTCCGTCTCACAGGCTGAAGATCAAATGAAGTCAACTACTTCAGATAAAGAAGTTATGTACTCACCGTAACGTTCCATCTGAGTAGTTGTACTTCACTTGTCTTCAACCTTCCCTTGACCTTGTCACTTTGGTACTGACCATTTACGAGTATGACTACTCCAGAATTGCTCATGGTCAGTCTGGGAATTAGTTTTTTTGTCAAGCTGTCAGTAAGGGTGGGGTCTTGTTGGGTCGGGTATGTGTTAGGTGATTAGCAGCAAACTAGATCTGAAGGGAGGAAGGAGACAGGGGTCATTGTGGGTAAGGGGAGGAGCTGGGAGCTCGGATCAGTAGCTGGAAAATGCAGCCATGTCCGATCCAATTCGGATCCGAAACCCACAGCTGATGACAGATGAAGTATTACTCAGATGGAACATTATGGTGAGCACATAAGTTCTTTTTGTCCAGCATCTTCCAATTGCCATGGGTGCCGGTAAACTGAGAGATCTGGTGCTATCAGTGTCATTATTGATCACAAATGGGTCTTGGCTCCACCTCGGATGCAAACTGGCAACTAAAAGGACAGCTCCTGAGCTCAAGCTCCTCCCCTTCCCAAGATCCCTTGCTACCCACAATCCTCAGATCTCATTTGCTACGATTTCACTACGGATGTGCTTCCTGCAGTTCAGGTTTCCTGTTTCAGAAGCAGTAGTGTATTCCCTTTTTCTCTGGGTTTATTTACTTATCTTGTGAGTATTCTTTCTGCTGGTCTTTGGTTAGGATGTTCATCGTGTTACACTGCTGCAGTCATTACACTTGGGTTATCCTGCCATCAGGCGGTCCCTCAGTCGGCCAGAGTTCCAAAGTCTTGGTCCGGCATCAGTTGCTGTCACCTCTTCCCTGATGTCAGTGCGCCAGGGTTATATAAGATGCAGCCGACGCCATTTTCTTCAGTCTTTCTTGCCGCACGGTGCCCGAAGCAAAAGCAGTTCACAAGTGCTGGTCGGCCGACTCCTGAGATTTTCAATTCGAATTTCAGAACTGAAGTCTTCTATAAAGCTAAGTACCCCATTGGGGAAACTTTTTCTTGCCTCAGACCGATGTCAGTAAAAGTTAATTGTATTTCTTGTGGAAAGCAAATACCTCATAAGGATTTTCATTCTTATTGTATCCCATGCCTAGGCCCAGACCACGACGTCACTGGTTGTCAGTTTTGTGCTAGGTTTAACAAGCGCACTATTAAACGTCGGTTTGATTTTGCCCAACATTTTTTGGGTAAAAAATTTAATTATACCATGCCGTCAGAACAACCGACGACCGGGATACACAAAAAGTGCAAGGACAAGGAAAGGCATCCGAGGCCCAAAACTGATGACAAAGCCTCTACTAGGTTGGTCTCTGGTTCTCCGGTTTTCAGTGAGGCACCTATGCAGCCCCTGCTGACCACATCTTCAGAACCACAGGCCGCATCCAACTCCCACATGGAGATGACTGGGCCTCTGGATACTCTAGATTTAGGCCCTACCGAGACTAACCCTTCAGAGGGATCCAGGGCAGCTGAATAGCCCTCGGCTTCAGAGGGTGTATTCAGACCTACTCAACTAACCATCAAATCTTCTGCAAAGGCTAAAACACCTTTAAAAACAAAGAAGCAAGTTCAGCATTCCCCAACACAGGCCTCCATGCCTAAGAAACAGATGTTAAAAATGGCCGAAGACTTAATTACTCTGATCAGGGGTTTCCATCCCCCTCCTGATAAAAGGCCTAGACAGGATGCAGACTATGACTCATCTGACCAGGTGTCCACTTCTTCGGATTCCTCCTCAGGCCAGGGATATTCTTTGCCCCTTATGAGGATTCTGATGCTGAAGAATCAATCCCTTCAGCCTCTCCTCCAGAGGACTACTCCTTTGGGGAAACTTTACATACCATGAGGGAGCATTTCCATTGGGAGGGCCAGGATTACTCAGAATCCAAGAAAAGGCTCAGAGATTTTCTTTTATTACCTCAACACAGACCCCTTGCTATTCCGCCAGTGTTAGATATTGTGGATGATGTGTACTCTGGATCCAGTTTAAATTCTGATTCTTTACCTCCTGCTCCAGTTAAACCAGACAGATACTACTGAGTCCCTGACTCCCACAAATTTCTTTGTAAAAGCCCTGTTGCTGATCCTGAAACTATTTCCCAGGGTCCCAAAGGGGTAAAGGCCTCTACAGCTAAAAATCCAGTTCCCTCTGACAGAGATTCCAGAGCATTAGACAGATGGAGGAAGAAAGTATATAAATCTGCAACTTTAGCAATGAGGGCTTTAAATTGCCAGTTTCACATGCTTAAATATCAGCAATATTTGATGTCTCAATTAAAACAAAAAATGCTTCCAAATTCAGATCTTCCTGACTATAAGGAAATGCAGGATTTATTCCATGCAGTTGAACAAGTGGGTAAACATACTTTGCAATGTGGTTTTGATTCACTAGAGGCCTCTTGTAGAGCAGCAGTTACAGGGTCTGTCATTCGCAGACATGCTTGGTTAAAAGAGCAGACTTCACCAGATCATGTTAAAGCAAAATTACTGGATGCACCTTTGCAGCAGGATGTTTTATTTGGAGTTAAGGCAGAAAAGGTATTAAAGAAAATGGAGGATAAGGCAAAATCTATGTAAACGGTAAAGGATTTCTTACAGGTTCAGCCTCCCCGATTTAGCAGAAATTGGCCAACAAAAAATTGGTCCTTTCCAGTTACAGACAGACCTCAAAGGGACAGATACAGACGTCCAAGAGGCAGGGGTCAGCCACAAGGTTCTTACAGACCTCGACAAATGGGGTGCTTCAACCCAGAAAGGAGGGGAAGACAGGCCTCAACCTTATAGAAAACAGCCCCAATGACTTCCCACTACAACTGCCAAGCACATCTCTCTTGGCAGCCCCCTTGGGGGGAAAGCTAGCACTTTTTTCTCACAATTGGCATATGATCATTTTTATTTATATTTTATTTTACATTTGTTGACCGGGCTAGTCCAGCTGGACATAATATCCGTTTTCAGTAGAGGCCCGGGGAGAAAAGCTCCAGTACAGGCAATAAACAAAGATTTATCACGTAAGGCATAATATGAGTAAAAATACAAGGTAGGAAGAAAAAAAGTTTCAACACAAAACAAATACTAAAAATAGGAGATAAACTTATACTACATACTACTATATTAGACTTATAAAAACAGTAACAGTAACACAGGATGAAGTTACACAGACAGAAAAAAGGTAACTGGTAAAAGCCTAGTTCTTAGATAATGACTCTCAAACTCCTGAAAGTTTAGTGAGGAGCTAAGTAAGGGGGATAGGGGGGTAGAACTAGGTGAGTGAGGACATGATTTCAGTCGGGATTTGCACACGGACATATCCATTTTGTTTTGAGATGTTCTTTAATGTGTTTTTTGAAAAGAGAGGTAGAGTTTTGATTAGTTATTTCTTGAGGGAGTTGATTCCAGATTTTACCTATTGAGTTTGCAAGTAATGAATCCCCAGCTTTATTATATGATTTAGGTAGAGATACTAGTAGTTTATTAGCATAACGGAGTGTGGCTAGGTTTTTATATGGTATAATCAGTTTTGTAAGGCTAGGGGTTACCTCAGGGTAGTAAAGGGTCTTATGAATGATAAGTAACAGACCAATGGGTTCTCAATATTGTATCTCAAGGTTACAGGTTCCTCTTTCACACTCTGCCAAGGTTAAAAGGAATGCCAAACCTGCCACCAAATCAATGGGCCAAGGCTCAAAGACAAATTACAGGACCACCTGATGGCAGGATAACCTAAGTGTAATGACTGCAGCAGTGTATACACTCTAACATCTACATTTATGGTAGGTACAAAACTGTACTTTTCCTCCCCTCCGGTAGCATTTGGTCTTTTTTCTTGATCCTTTCCCTGGGATCCCACCCTTTTCTCTCCCAGGTCCTTTGGGTAACTTTAATTTTTCCTGGCTTTTGCCCTCCCCCCTTTTGTGCAGGATGTGGGTGGTAGGTGTTTGGTGTGTGTGTGCATGATGTCTGAGAAGCCCTCTGGATTTAAAAGGTGCTCTTCGTGCAGTCGGAAAATGCTGCATTCTGATTTGCACAAGGAGTGTGTGTATTGTCTGGGAGAGCCACACCTGGAGGTTGAATGCAGGATTTATGCCGGATTCAACCCCAGAGCTCTCCTGAAAGGCAGGAACAAGCTCTTGCTTAAAGGGCTTGCTAAACGTGGTCCTCTGGTCTCTGCTTCCCCTTCCAAGCCTTCCTCTGATCCCAAAAGGGAAGTCTTCCTGCAGGGATTCCTCCCACCAAAAAGCAGAGACTCTGTGACCACAGTTCCCTGGATCTGAGTCCAGCATCTTTAACTTTGGAGCCCCGGCTTCCCTTGTCAGATCCAAGACCTTGGAGCCTCATAGGCCCTCTTATCCAACCTGACCCAGACCGCTCAAATCTGACCTGCCTGTTGGATCTGTCTGTGGTGCCATCTGCTTCCTTGGATCCAAGCAGACCTTCAGATCCAATGGTTTTGTCAGATCTGATCGTCATTGACAGCTCTCCTTCCAGACCCAGGAGATCGGATTTGAGGCACACAAGTCGGTCTCTCTTCCAAGACCGCAGGCCTTCAGCCAGGTTGGAATATTCCTCCTATCTCCCAGAGCCACCAGGAACCTGCTCCTCTCAGACATGGACAAGATTATGAGGAGTCAAGGCCCTGATCAAGTTGGGCTTGTTGCCATCCCCTGCTTAGTTGCCTAGGGCATCCTCTCCATCCGTGGGACTTCTATCCCCTCGTCTGACCCATCTGGGTTCTAACCCCCATGATCAGAGCATTCCTGGTGACAGGCTGACAGTGTCGGGCATATCTTCCCTTCCCACACTGTCAGAGTCCCTGGTGGTCTCAGTTCCATTACCCTCAGAACTTGTTGCTCCTCGGCCCTTCAAGTTCAGTGCTGGTTCCTGGGGGGGAGGTTGGGTCGGGCCTGGAGTTCTTGGACTATTCCCTCCCTCTGGGAACCCCTGCAGTGGATAGCTTGGGGCTGATATTGTCTGGTGACGTTGGTGCTGTGACTGGGTCCCCACTTTCATCTAGGGCAGCTGTGGCTGTTGGGGAGGAGGGGGGAGCTTCATCTCCTCTGTCAGCCTTCCAGGCAATAGAGAGGACCATGTCCATCTGGGGCAACTGCCTTTCCTTCGGCTCTAGGTTCTCCCCAGCCCCTCTTGACATTACGAGACCTCATCATCCTTTCAGAGTCTTCCCTCCTGTACAAGCCTTAAAATGGGCATTACCCCCTCTGGGTCCCTACTTCTACAGAGTCGTCCCCTGAGTCTCCCATGGAGGAGCCTCCTCAGAAGAGGATGTGCAAGAGGAGGCACTTGGAGTGCCTCACTGAAGACATGGATTTCAAGGAAGGAGATGGATCCCTCAGATTTCCGTCCAAGGAAGTATCCTTTGGAGACATCTTCAAGATCATAAAGCAGAGAATAGGAAGTTTAAAGGTACAGATATGAAATGGGATGAAGTAACAACCAGAGAGATTGAAATAAAGTTAAGAAAAGCCTCTAATTGTAAAACCGCAGGCCCAGATGCAGTACCTAACTTTTGATTTAAAAGTATTAACATCTTTGCACAAAGATTTAGCCATGAGTAAGAACTACTTATATGCACACCCTGAACAGACACCAACCTGGCTAACAGTAGGTAAAACAATGCTCTGACTTGAGTGAACTTGCAAACTACCCCAAAAATTATAGATCAATATCGTGCCTTCCGACGACATAAACTATACACAGGAATTGATGCCGACAGAGTTTATAGTCATTTAGAAAGTAAACTCAATTATGGCAGTAGAACAAAAGGGCGCTAAAAGAAAGTTATTTAGAACAAAGGATCATTTGCTGTTAGTCATAGTGGAGAACTGTAAACAGGGGAAGAATCTATGTATGGCATGGATTGACTATGAAAAAGCGTTTGATAGTATCCCATATTCATGGATAAAAGAGTGCTTAAAAATGTGTAAGATATAACCTACACTGATCGACTACATTACAGTGATCATGAAACAGTGGCAGACCACTTTACAATTAAGCCGTGATAAAGTACAGTTCATTATTCCAGGGATAAAAATTCAAAGGGGGATATGCCAGGGTGACTCTCTGTCACTGTTGCTATTCTGCCTTGCCCTTAACCCATTAAGTTGTATACTTAACAGCTTAAACCATGGCTATAATTTTGACTCCTAGAAAATGAACTCTAAAGACTTTCTCATTTTCTCTGTCAATGATTTAAAACTGTGTAGCTCATCAGATGAAATGAAAGCACAGCTGCAGGTTGTCAAAACCTTTTTCAGATGATATTAGAATGTAATTTGGTCTTGATAAATGTTCAAAAGCAACCTTTCAAGCAGGAAAACTGCAGTTTGTGAAAAGCATGTGGTATAAAAGAACTTGAACAAAACGGAGTGTATAAATACTTGGGAACTGATGAAGGATCAGCAGTAAAACATGAACAAATGTGAATAAAACTTAGTAAGGAATACTTTATAAGACTTA
>NW_025052523.1:0-7988 GCF_019279795.1 Protopterus annectens | reverse complement strand
TTTTTTGGGGGGAAAACCCAAAATCCCGGGTTTCCCCCCAAATTTTTGTTTTCAGATTCAAATGCTACTTTGGTTTGTTGTTAAAAAGATGGAATAGCATTTTGCATATCTTGACAAAATGCCTATTTAGTTTTCCAGAAGTCATATATATTTAAGGAAGTCTTGCCTGCCTGATTTTATTTATTTATTTTTAATTTTGTAAATTTTCTTTTATCCTCTTTTCTTGGTTACTCTGCAGACAACTTCCTCCTTCCTTGGGCACTAGGACTCTCTTGTCTTGCCTGCTTCTTTTGAGATGCTTCTCTTTGCTGGTTATGTACCTTCTGCTCCATCCACTGTACCACCATAGGTTCATAGGTTTATAGGTTCATACTAGGCTATCTGCCCGAGGGCATTTACAAGCCTAGCCCATAGTTTTTGGCTTGCCACCCCTTTAGTATGGGGAACTATACCCATTATTTTGCTGTGCCTCTGTTGAGCAGTGACACTGAGGTAATCCCTGGGGTATATCTGCATCTCCCATCCATTGGTCAAGATTTCTCTTGAACAAGGCCAGCAGTGCTCTGCCTCACATATCCCGGGATTTTATTCCACAGCATAGGAGTCTTTGGGTGATGAATCTATCCCTCCAGCACGCCTATTAATAGCCGTGTCGAGGTTTAAGTCTCCGCCTTGTGGCTCTGACGGATCTAGATTTTTGAGGTGAAGCATATTTATCAAATCTGGGTTTGACATGGCCTTGTATGTTAGGCAAAGGTCACCTCTGAGCAGCGGTGACTGAATAGAGCTGGAGTTCTTTCAGTCGGGCAGCATAGGACAGATGTTTGAGACCCTTTATCCTTTTGGTGAGGAACTTTGTGGCCTCTCCAGCTGCTGCAAGTGTCGGGTCAGATACATTCAATGGGGCATTGTACTCAATCATTGGTCTGATGAGTGATGAGTATGGGGAGACTATGACCTCCCTTGATCTAGATGAGAATCCCTTCATGATAAGGTGGGCAATGTAGAAGGTCTTCCTAACTACTTTAGCTACATGGGTGTCGAATGACAGACTACTATCAACCTGGGTCCCCAGGTCCCTGATAACTTCTTCTGTACTCAGTGGATTGCCACCTATTTCGTAGCTAGGGGTAACCTTGTTTTTCCCCAGGTATGACTATGCATTTTTGGCATTTAACTTTAGGCCATGGCTCTGGCACCAGTTATCCGTTTCTGTGAGACCCTTCTGAAGGATATCTGTGTCAGATGTGTTTTCTACTATGGCCAGTTTGCAGACATCTGCAAACTTTGTCAGCCATAACCCTCCTGTGTTTGCTTGTACTGAGGAAAAGTAGATGCCAAACAAGAGTGGGCCCAGGACTGAGCCCTTTGGTACACCACTTGTGACAGGCTTTGAGTCTGACATGGCCAGCAACTCTGACCCTGTGGGTTCTGTCACTCAGCCAGTTTGCAACCCATCTTGTGATGTATGGGTTAACATTTAAGCTGATGAGTTTTCAATGATACCCGAGTGGGGTATTGTATCAAAGGCCTTCCAGATCGAGGTAGGCTGTATGGACTGCCTTTCCCCCATCAATGGCTTTGGTGACTGTTTCAAAAAGTCAACCAAGTTTAGAAGGCATGATCTGCCTTTGACAAAGCCAAACTGGGATGGATCCAAAGTCTGCAAATTCCCTATGTCTTTATTTATGAGGTCCATTATGATCCTCTCCATGGCTTTGCAGATAAGGCTTGTCAAGCTAATGGGCGGTAATTTCCAGGGTCGGTGGAGGCACCCTTTGTGAAGTGGGACCACAGTTGCAGCGCCACTCTGGAGTATCCAGAGGTAAGACTATGATTAAACAGCTGTCCTAGCTGTGGGTTTAATTCCTCGTGAGTTCTGGAGCACACAGCCGGGGACACCATCAGGTCCCATGGATGCTGTGTTTTGCTTTGGAGAGAGCAGTTCTCACTTGGGCGTTGGAGATGTTTGGGGGCTGCAATCGCTTGGTATAGATATCTCTCCTTTGGGGAGGGGAGAAGTTTGCACTGAACCTGTCAGCCAGTATGTTGGCAATGTCTGTAGGATCAGTAATCTTCACATCATTTTGAACTAGTTCTGAGCATATCTGGGAGTTTCCTCCCAGGTTTCTAACATAGCTAAAGAAGGCCTTATGATTGTCTTTTGAGTCTTTAGCTATTTTTCTCTCAAAATTTGCTTTGGATGATTTTATGAGAGCTCTTAGTTTTTACTTATAGTGATCAAGGGTGTCTTACCTTTTAAGGATTTTGCTCTATCTTGTAGTAGCTTCCTCCTTTTGTTGTAGAGTTTGTTTATGGCTGGGGTCCACCAGAGTGGACGCTTGCCTTTGGTACAAAGAGTCTTTGTTTTGCTTGGGATTGCCTTATCCATGCAGTCCTGCAGGTGCTGGTAGAAGGCATTTGTAAGTGATTCAGCGGCTTGAGTACTGTTTTCCGTCGCTCGGGGCCTTAAAGGAGACCACACTAGTCTTTAGAAGTGTGAAGTCGGCTTTCAGAAGTTCTTTACTGTGGTCTTTTTATTTCAGGTGGGGTGGGATGAGGACCTCCAGCAAGATTAGTTTGTGATCTGATCTCACCAGTGAGGGGTATACTTCGGTGTTGAACATGGTGCTCCCATGTTCGTGATGATGAGATCAAGTATGTTTTCTCCTCTTATGGGGATGGTGACTAGTTGTTCCATGGCATTTGAGTTTATGAATTCCAGGAACTTTTGGGCTAGGGTGTTTGGGCTTGAGTAGTGTTCCCAGTCTATATTAGGGTAATTGAAGTCACCTAGTATGATGGTGTTTGGTGATACATTTAGTCCCTCTAGTGTTTTCAGGAAGGCCATGTGAGGTTCCTGAGGTTGTGAGGGTGGCCTGTAACATGCTACAATTTGCAGAGCAGTCTTGCCTATGGTTAATTGCACCTGGATGGTCTCCGATGCATCGTCGTTGCCACCAGTCTTGAGGTGTGGGTGTCTTTGATGAATATGGATACCCTCCTTTCTTGGTATTGTCCGGATTTTGGGGCGGAACGCATGATAAGAGGTAAAACCTGATAGTGCTGGGGTGCTCTCAGGAGCCTTGAACCAGGTTTCTGTCACTGCACAGACATCGATGTTCTCCATACTGAGAAGGGCCTCGAGTGCATTTTGAGATTTAGACTTCTGGCATTGAGCAGCATTACCCTTAGTTTTTTCCTTTTTGTGTTCTAGGGTGGTAGGTTTAGAATTTGAGCCTTGCCTAAAAAGGCACTATGGGGTGGCAAGAGCCTTTGCCAATATCCGAATCCCAGGGTGACAGGTGCAAGCCCCCTGCAGTGGCTTGTCCAGCATGTCATCCCAGGCAGACAGACATTGGATCCCCTTTGAATGACACCAGAGTTTAAGCCAATTGTTAAAGCTGATCATCTTATCTCTGTATTGTGGCATCATTCTTGGTGAAGGTAGGATACTGCTCAAGGTCAGGGTCATACCTGCCTGGGCTACATAATCAGAGAGCTCCTCAATGTCTCTTTCATGTAGTCCAAGGAGCGCTCAGGTCGTTTACACCAGCGTGGACAATGACTGAGTCGTATTTGTACCTGCTGTTGAGAGACCTGAGTGCTTGCGTTTGTGGCGGATTCTAGCGCCCAACAGGCAGCTTACTGTGACCTTCTCCTTACTCAGTCTGGTGAGCGGGACATCAGTGTGTCTGACTATGGAGTCACCAATGACTAGTGTGTCTGGCATTGTGTTTGGCCTTAAGGGCTGTGACTGTTTGACACTCTGACTGTGAGGTCTATGTGTTGCAGGTGTTGTGTTCTGAGGTGGTGGTTGTTTGGGTGTCTGCTTTGGTGGCCTCTGCTGTTTTGGTAGATTTTTGATCAGAGCCGAGTATGTCTTTGTGTGTTTATGTGTATGATTTGAGGTTGTGATGGTACTATGTGAGACGGGGTCTATAGTGTGTGTGGTAACCTTCTCCTCCTGACTGGTCTTGCCAGTCCTATGTTGAGAGCTCAGCCTCCAGTTTGGCGATAGTTGCATCTCTGCATGTATTTGTGTTTTGTGAGGAGGAGATGGTTGTCGTGTACATGAGGCAATTGTAACATTGCCTCAATATTCCCAGGTTCACCAGCTGAGCAGGAGAGGACACTAGCAACTGATCCTCGACATGCTAGAAGGACTAGACAAAAAACTTTAAAAGAGATTCCGGGACGTGACCGAGAAATGGGGTTTGCCTTTTGGGGTGCTATCTATAAGAGTGCTATCAAGGTAATAAGTACTGTAGCAGCAAGTGCTAGCTTTAACAGATAGAGAAAAGTCTACTTGCAGTCAAGTAGAGATGATCTTTTAGGTATTAGGAAAGTGCTAGTAACAGGGATGCTTAAAGGTAAGATTGAAAAGAATGGAATCAGGAGTGTGCATTAGAGAATTTAGATATGAAAGTAAGTAAGTTGAGTTTTACCTGTTTAAAAGTTAAGGTTTAGTGGAGAGTTACTATTTTTAAAACAGCAAGATGGACTGAAAGGGGTGGTTACTTTTGTATTTTGGTACTATGAAATACTGTAGGATGGTCAATAAATTTAAATAATTGAAGGGTGGGATTTCAAAAGTGATGGTTTTGTGATTACTCACATAAGCCAGTGAAAGTAGAGAGAAATGAGATATATGGTCAGATTAACATAAGAGGCGGGCAACTAGAAAGACAGTGGTATTTAACAAGACAAGTTAAATGGGTCGAGGGAGGGAAAAATTCTGCCTGACTCAGAACAGAGAGAGCTGTGGTCTCTTTGAAGTTTTAATATGCTGTTAAACAGAATGCAAGCAAAACACAAGGTAAAGAAAACAAACTACAGTATTCAAAATATAGAAAGGCAATACAGAAATACAAAAATAACAGCAAACTAACCTTTCCTTCACAGCAAAGTGTAGCAGAGTCTGGATGAGCCTTTCTGGTAAAGCTCTGAAATGTTTTAGTTTACTCCTTAAATAGAAATTTCAGTTCCTAGCTCCACCCCTCTGTTAACAAGTGATTAACCTTAAGTGACCTTTTCTGTCTTATGAATGAGTCCTTAATTAATCACTTCTTATTTCTGCCTGACTCAGAACAGAGAGTTTGGTCTCTTTTGAAGTTTTAATATGCTGTTAAACAGAATGCAAGCAAAACACAAGGTAAAGAAAACAAACTACAGTATTCAAAATATAGAAAGGCAATACAGAAATACAAAAATAAATAAACTAACCTTTCTCTTCACAAATGTAGCAGAGTCTGGATGAGCCTTTCTGGTAAAGCTCTGAAATGTTTTAGTTTACTCCTTAAATAGAAATTTTAGTTCCTAGCTCCACCCCCTCTGTTAACAAGTGATTAACCTTAAGTGACCTTTCTGTCTTATGAATGAGTCCTTAATTAATCAGTTCTTATTTCTGCCTGACTCAGAACAGAGAGAGCTGTGGTCTCTTTTGAAGTTTTAATATGCTGTTAAACAGAATGCAAGCAAAACACAAGGTAAAGAAAACAAACTACAGTATTCAAAATATAGAAAGGCAATACAGAAATACAAAAATAACAGAACTTTTCCTTCACAGCAAAGTGTAGCAGAGTCTGGATGAGCCTTTCTGGTAAAGCTCTGAAATGTTTTAGTTTACTCCTTAAATAGAAATTTTAGTTCCTAGCTCCACCCCTCTGTTAACAAGTGATTAACCTTAAGTGACCTTTCTGTCTTATGAATGAGTCCTTAATTAATCAGTTCTTATTTCTGTTACTCAGAACAGAGAGAGCTGTGGTCTCTTTTGAAGTTTTAATATGCTGTTAAACAGATAACAAAACACAAGGTAAAGAAAACAAACTACAGTATTCAAAATATAGAACAGAAATACAAAATATAACAGCAAACTAACCTTTCCTTCACAGCAAAGTGTAGCAGAGTCTGGATGAGCCTTTCTGGTAAAGCTCTGAAATGTTTTAGTTTACTCCTTAAATAGAAATTTTAGTTCCTAGCTCCACCCACTCTGTTAACAAGTGATTAACCTTAAGTGACCTCTTCTGTCTTATGAATGAGTCCTTAATTAATCAGTTCTTATTTCTGCCTGACTCAGAACAGAGAGCTGTGGTCTCTTTTGAAGTTTTAATATGCTGTTAAACAGAATGCAAGCAAAACACAAGGTAAAGAAAACAAACTACAGTATTCAAAATATAGAAAGGCAATACAGAAATACAAAAAAATTACAGCAAACTAACCTTTCCTTCACAGCAAAGTGTAGCAGAGTCTGGATGAGCCTTTCTGGTAAAGCTCTGAAATGTTTTAGTTTACTCCTTAAATAGAAATTTTAGTTCCTAGCTCCACCCCTCTGTTAACAAGTGATTAACCTAAAATGCCCTTTTTTTTTTTATGAATGAGTCCTAAATTACTCAGTTTATTTCTCCTCTAAACAAGTTGGTTTTTAATTTAATTTTTCTGCCAAAACGGGTAAAAAAAACCTAATTTTCAAATTAAAAAGGGAATGAAACAAAAATAAACAAACTACTTTCCCCAAAAAGAAAGGTAAAGGGAATTTTAAAAAATTTTATTTATCCAAATAGAAATTTTTTCCTGTCCACCCTTGTTACAAGTTTAACCCTTAAGTAAATTTTTTTTATTCCTTAATTAAAAGTTTTTTTTTGCCTGACCCGCTGTTGGTTTTTTAATTTATTTTTGAAGAACAAAAAAGGTCTTCTGACTCAGAACAGAGAGGGCTGTGGTCTCTTTTGAAGTTTTAATATGCTGTTAAACAGAATGCAAGCAAAACACAAGGTAAAGAAAACAAACTACAGTATTCAAAATATAGAAAGGCAATACAGAAATACAAAAATAACAGCAAACTAACCTTTCCTTCACAGCAAAGTGTAGCAGAGTCTGGATGAGCCTTTCTGGTAAAGCTCTGAAATGTTTTAGTTTACTCCTTAAATAGAAATTTTAGTTCCTAGCTCCACCCCCTCTGTTAACAAGTGATTAACCTTAAGTGACCTTTTCTGTCTTATGAATGAGTCCTTAATTAATCAGTTCTTATTTCTGCCTGACTCAGAACAGAGAGAGCTGTGGTCTCTTTTGAAGTTTTAATATGCTGTTAAACAGAATGCAAGCAAAACACAAGGTAAAGAAAACAAACTACAGTATTCAAAATATAGAAAGGCAATACAGAAATACAAAAATAACAGCAAACTAACCTTTCCTTCACAGCAAAGTGTAGCAGAGTCTGGATGAGCCTTTCTGGTAAAGCTCTGAAATGTTTTAGTTTACTCCTTAAATAGAAATTTTAGTTCCTAGCTCCACCCCCTCTGTTAACAAGTGATTAACCTTAAGTGACCTTTTCTGTCTTATGAATGAGTCCTTAATTAATCAGTTCTTATTTCTGCCTGACACAGAACAGAGAGAGCTGTGGTCTCTTTTGAAGTTTTAATATGCTGTTAAACAGAATGCAAGCAAAACACAAGGTAAAGAAAACAAACTACAGTATTCAAAATATAGAAAGGCAATACAGAAATACAAAAATAACAGCAAACTAACCTTTCCTTCACAGCAAAGTGTAGCAGAGTCTGGATGAGCCTTTCTGGTAAAGCTCTGAAATGTTTTAGTTTACTCCTTAAATAGAAATTTTAGTTCCTAGCTCCACCCCCCTGTTAACAAGTGATTAACCTTAAGTGACCGTTTCTGTCTTATGAATGAGTCCTTAATTAATCAGTTCTTATTTCTGCCTGACTCAGAACAGAGAGAGCTGTGGTCTCTTTTGAAGTTTTAATATGCTGTTAAACAGAATGCAAGCAAAACACAAGGTAAAGAAAACAAACTACAGTATTCAAAATTTGAAAGGCAATACAGAAAAAAAAAAAAATAACCAAATAATTTTTCCCTTCCGCTGACAGACGGAGACCCTTTTGGTTTAAAAGTTTTATTTCTTTAAAAAAATTTTTAGCCACCCAGAACAATGATTAATTAAGGTTTTTTCGTTTAAATACCAAAATTTTTTC
>NW_025052522.1:0-11327 GCF_019279795.1 Protopterus annectens | reverse complement strand
ATATTTATTTTGTGACACTGGCCAATTCTGAAAGCCTTGTGTTTGATCAAATACTACCATTTGTATAAGTGTTAATTTTACTTAGTATAATTGGATACCCTGATAAGACCCTTAGAGTAGCTGGCTTTGGAGTGCTCTGGTGGCAGTATCTACCTTATAGTCTGGCCAGAGGGGCATAGTGGGTAAATTTGTGCCAGCCTTTCCCAGGTGTTTGTGTGTGTAAAAATAAAATCTCAAAGAGGCATGTCTCAGTACTTGGAGCAGGGACACAGGGACGGAGAGCACTGGTTTCACAGAGAGAGTGGTGGAGGACTTGGTTTGAACACTTGGCTGAGGACTCAACTCTACAGCTGTGTCAGTGTGGAGTCTTATTTGGGGTCTAGGAGAGGGGGAACCCAGCCCCAGGATGGTAGTGTGTGTTCCCATGTGCTCTTAAGGGAAATTATGCGTGGTGCAGACAGCTGCATCTGAAAATACTGTGTGTATCCATTTTTGTTCCAAGTGAATGTCCCTCCCTCAGTATCAGTGGTGAGCATTGAGGCTCCTTGATTACTAGATCAGAGCATGGACATCACATCACCCTATATTCTTTTTGTGTTGACACTCTGTGGATGGTTCCTGTTGTTGCATATGCCTGGTTAGGTATAAACTGAATGGGGCATTGTATTCAGTGACTGAGACTGAATACCATGGAACATGACATCCTTGGATCTAGATGCCATAATCTCGCTTGTAAGTTGATTAACATAGAATGATTTCCTTACTACCATTGGAGCATAATGGCCAAAGGCCAGATTGCTCTCTACATGTGTTCCCAAATCCCTGAACACTGGGTCTACTCTTAGGGCTGCATAATCAATATTGTAGTTTTTAGGTGTAGCAGACATCTCATAGGATACTATTATGCATTTATTGGCACTGTGTTTTAGACTGTAACCCTGGCACCATTGATTGATCTGTGTCAGGCCTTCTTGGAAAGTTTTTGTGTCCTTGAGGGATTCTGTGACTGCTCCTAGTTTAAAATCATGTGTAAATTTGGTCAGCTATAGTCCCTTGATATTGGCCTTGATTTTAGAAAAAATAGATGCCTAAAAGAAGCGGCCACAGCACCAAGCCTTGATGGACTCCACTAGTGAGTGGTGTCCTTGCAGAAGTAGGCTCTCCTGTCCTAACTTCTTGAGTCCTATCGTTGAGCCAACTGACTATCCAGCAGATGATGTACAGGTTTATACCTAATTTTGTGATAGGGAATACTGGAAAGACAGTTGCATTTCTCAGAAAATTGTCATTCTTTGAAACAGGCTCCCCATCCGTATGAAGCAGAGTTCCTCCATATCCGTTTGTAAGCACAACTTGGACCAGTGGATGGGAACATTGGAAATTCACTCCTGGTCTGGTTCTCATGTCTTTGATGGACAGAGGAAGTCAGTAAACCAGCACCTATATAAATCAAATGTGCGGGTCACATTTCAGTTGCACAGCTAGGCTTATAAGGTCCCTAGTGGTAATTAACCTAGTATAACCAATGAACCTGTGAATGCCTGAGTTAGGTATCGTATTAAATTCTTTGGCCAAGTCAAGGTAGACAGTATGCACCATTTGCCCTGTTCCATTGCTTTGGTTACCTTCTCAAAGAAGTCCATCAGGCTGAGAAGGCAAGACTTGCCCTTGACAAAAAACAAACTGGGTTGGATCCAGTGTCTGAAGGTTTCCTAAGTCATTGTTTATCACTTCCATGATAATTCCAACCATGGCTTTGCATATGAGATTAAGAAAAGGCAGAAATTTATTATGAGTCTGTAGTTACCCTGGTTTTGTACAGATGGATGACAGTTGCAGTCATCTTGGTATGAAGCTTAACTGGAGGCTACAGTTAAAAAGTGATTCTGGTTCTGATAGGTCATGCTTTATACTATTAAGGAGGTATCCTGGGATATTATAATTGTGACATACAAATGATGCAGTATTCTTGGCCTTGGAGAGTGCATTGAGTACCTGTTCCCTAGTGATAGCTGAGGTACTTATGGTTGAGGGGACTTTTTGAGAGGAATCTGGGGGTGTGGGCAGGAATTTGGTACCACATTTGTCAGCCAGTAGATTTACTATATCTTTTGTCTCAGTATAGGTGGCTCCATTTAAAAATAGTTTAGAACATTTTTGTGTCTTACCTTTTAGTTGGGGG
This sequence comes from Protopterus annectens, assembly GCF_019279795.1. Taxonomy (NCBI): domain Eukaryota; kingdom Metazoa; phylum Chordata; order Ceratodontiformes; family Protopteridae; genus Protopterus; species Protopterus annectens. Next base: position 9,145 of record NW_025052522.1, on the reverse strand, counting down.
AGTATCTCACCATCAAAGCCTATTATGCAATGCACACTCACTCCAAATACCTTATTCATAGCAGACTCTATAGTGAGACCCCCCTTCACCAGGCTGAACAAAGAGAAAGTCAAGGTCAGCTGTCTTTCTGGTGTCAGGATTTGCCAGATAATCCAGGCACTCAAGTCTCTCAACAGCAATTACCATTATGATTCAGTTATAGTACATGTTGGTGTGAATGACTTGAGACATACCTCCCTGGACTACATGAAGAGAAACATGATCAAGCTCTCTGATCATGTGTCGCAGGCAGGTATGTCCCTAGCCTTCAGCAGCATATTGCACTTGCCTAGGATGATACCACAATATAAACAGACAATCATCAACTTCAAAAATTGGCTTAGCTCGGGTGTCATTCTAAGGGGATCCAGTTTCTGTCAACCTAGGATGACATGATTGATAGACCTTGATGCTTTGCTAGAAATGGTCTTCATCTGTCACCCCTGGGGTTTTGGCTACTGGCAAAGGCTCTTACCACCACCATAGTGCCTTTTTAGGCAAAGTCAGAAAGACAAAACTCTCAATGAAAAAAATTCATCAAAAAACAACCTCAAGGTTATGCTGCTAAATGCCAGGAGTCTTAGCATGAAACTGCACTCACTGGAAGCAGCCCTCACCTTGGAGGATGCAGACATTTGTGCATTCACGGGGACCTGTTTCAATGCTGTGGAAAGCACTATAGCCATACTGAGTTACACCTCCTTCCACACATTCAGACCACAAACTGTAGGTATGAAAACTAAAGGAGGGGGTGTATCAATAGTCATTAAAGATAAATACACCTCCAGATTGGTTAAACAGTATGATTCCCTGGAGATACTTCAGGTGAAATTAACTATTGGTAGGACACCTATTCAAGTCATTGCCAGCTACAGGACTCTCTCCATGAATCAGGACACCCACTCTGTCTATTTGGATCCACTTGAGTCTATTAAGATACATCCAAGCACCATGGTTTTGGGTGACTTCAGCTATCCACTCAGTGACTGGGTAAATTACTCTTGCAAAAAATCACTTGGCCAAAAGTTCTTTGACTTTGTTAACGCCATTGCTCTGGACCAGCTGGTTGACAGCCCCACAAGGGGCACCAGTATCCTGGATCTGGTGCTTGCCAATATGGGGGAGCCACTGTAGCACCCCCACTGTGAGGTGTTCCCTGGTGAGATCTGACCACAAATCAGTCTCATTTGAAATAACTATAACACCTTAACACCCCCCACCTCCCCAGCAGCAACTACACTAAAAATCTTTTTCAAAGCAGACTATAACCTCTTACGGGATGATATAAATAGCTTTACTGCACCTCCCCCTCAGACGGAACTAGCAACTATGCTGAGTTCAACACAATTTCTTTATACAAACACCTGTATAACCGCATTGACTCCGCCGTACCGGATAGGACAAAAAAAATTCAAGGAAGAGTAAACATGCCTGCCTGGTGGACAACTCATTAACAGGTTTTACAATAAGAGGAAGAAATTGCTTTCTAAGCGTAAGAGGGAGAAGGCCCTAAGCTGGAAAAACTCCCTCCTCAGCTTAAACAAGCAAATACGACTTCTTGTGAAGTCCTCCAAAGTACATTATCAATTCAAATTAGCTTCCTCAACTAAAGACTATCACAAGGAGTTCTTTAGTTACACCCATAACCTAAAAGGAAAGGCCCAGATTTGCACTGAACTGGTAGTTAATGGTACCACATATACTGAGCCTGTGGACATAGCTAACCTGTTAGCTGACAGGTTCTGTAACAACTTTACTCCCCTGCATAGATGCCAAAAATACAGTATATCTGAGACCTGATAACATCCCTGCTATGTCCTACATGGGCTTCAACAAGAATAAGTAACACCATTGGGTACTGTTTTCAGTCATAATCTAAGCACCGGCTTCATCCCAGCTGAATGGAAAATGGAACTATAGATCTATTAGCCTGACTAGCCTTATCTGCAAGGCCATGGAGCGAATCATCATGGACCTTATCAAGAAAGATATAGGTAATCTCCAAACACTTGACCCTACTCAGTTTGGATTTGTCAAAGGAAGATCATGCTAGTTAAACCTGGTGGGCTTCTTCACGACAATCACTAAGGCCTTGGATGAGGGGAAATCTGTGCATACAGCCTATCTAGACTTAGCCAAGGCTTTTGACACTATGCCCACTCAGGCATCATTGACAAAATCACCCAGCTAGGTATCATCTCTTATATCGTTAGGTGGGTTGCCACCTAGCTTACTGATATAACCCATACAATCAAAATCAGGGAATCCACCTCCAACAGCAGACCCATAACCAGTGTTGATCCACAGGGATCAGTCTTGGGACTTCTACTGGTCAGAATTGATTTCTTCAAAGTACAAGCAAAAACTAAAGGTCTCTGGCTGACAAAGTTTGCTGATGACTGCAAACTGGAAGCGGTCATAGAATCTCCAAAGAATGTCAATATGCTACAAGAGGGTCTTACACAAACAAATGATTGGTGCCAAAGTCATGGCCTTAAACTCAATTAAAACAAATTTATTATTATCTCTTTCAGTAGCAGTGGTGATGTTCCTGCTGTCTACACATCAGTAGCAACACCCTAAGTAAGCACCTAGTGGTGAGAGACTTGGGCAGACAGATTGACAGCAACCTTACCTTTGATCACCGTGTCTCCACAGTGGTATGAAGGGCATTCTATATTACTCATCTCATAAGTAAGGGTAATGCCTTCAGAGAACAAAAAGAAGTTATAACCTCCCTGTCTGCTTCCCTAATCAGGCCAATACTTGAGTACAATGCCCCTTTTGGTATGTACATTTCCAAGCACCTGCAGCAATTGGAGAGACCACAAAGGTTCCTCACAGGGGAAATTCAAGGTATTCAGCATCTTCCCTATGTAGATTGGCTGAAATCACTGTCACTTTATTCTGTTTCATACAGACTACTCAAAGGTGATCTCTGTCTTGCATATAGGGCAATCTCTGAGCCTGCTTTATTGGAAATGTTGCATATCCGCAAGTCAAATGGCAGACAGGTTACTTGCTCTAAAGACCTTAACCTGGTATATGGAATTAATAGAACCTGATGGAGGGACAGATTTCTCTCCCAGAGGTTACCACACTTTTGGAACAGGCTCCAACTTCATGTCAAACAGAGCACCTCATTGGCACTCTTCAAACGTAATCTGGATGATTGGATGGGTAACTGTAAATTCACACTGAGGGTTCCACCTGTGTCTCTGATAGGGGAGGGCCACAATAAGTGCTGATCGTGGAAACAAAGGTAACTTGGCTAGGCTTGTACAGGGCCTAGGGCCATTAGCCTAGTAATGTCCTATGATCCTATGACATAGCTGATGAATGTTCTGTGATTGTCCTTGGCCTAGAAAGGTATTTTTACCTCAAATTTGGTTTTGGTAGACTTGATTAGCCACCCTGAGTTGCTTGTTTAGACTAATGAGGAAGTTTTTACCTTGTTGGGTATTGCACTTACTAAGTTTTGCCAAGATTTTCTTCCTCTTTTTATACAAGCTGTTGATTTTGGGTTTCCACCAGGGTGGATTTTTTTTCGAGTTACTCCTGTGCTTGTTTTGTGTGGTTACAGCTGTCTTTATGCAACTGCTAATAAGAGTATACAGGGATTTTGGGAACAATTCTACATAGACAGTAGTGTTCTCAGGGACCGGTGGGCTTGACATTTCCCTAGGGTGTCACTTAATATTTGGAAGTTTGCTTTAGAATGAATCCTAAAATGTTCAGGGTTAGCTGGAGTCTCAGAATTTAATTTTATTTCAAAGGAGACAGCTTTAGGGACCAACCTGACCAGTGAGGGCATTACACTAGGGGGAGAGCAATGATCTTCCAAGTTTATGAGAACCAGGTCAAGGATGTTAGCACCTCTAGTGGGCATATAGAGTAGCTAGTCCAGGGTGTTTGTGCTTACAAAGTGCAGGAATCTCTGGGCCTGCATGTCTGTGGTCATGTATGTTTATAGTGGAGTAGCTAGAGCTTACCATAAATACGGTATTGAGTTGAATGGGGTGTGTCTCCAGTACATTTAAATATGTCACACAAAAAGGAGGAAAAGTGTTGGACCCAAAAACTACTAAGCACACCCACCAGCACAGGAATAACGAAGCAGGCTGGATTCCAAAGAAACTGAAGTTAAATAACTTTAACAAAGTTCAGTCATGGTGGGTGTGTTTATTACAGTTAAATATGTGTTATCACTTTCCTGGGTTACAGAGGGGGACCTATAGCTTGCAAAATGCATGATATGGGACTTTGCCTAAGATAATTTGCACATGGAGAAGCTCAAGCATGTTATACTGTTTGCTCAGCCTTGAGGTGCGTTTGTTTTTCTTACATACTGTAAATGGAGACACCTCCACCTCTTCGTTTTATGCAACAATTGGTTTAAATGTGTGGAAGGCATTAGAGCACTGTACTGCCTGGGTGCTCTCCACAGCTTTAAACCATGTCTCAGTAACTGTACAGATGTCTGCATTTTCCAGCTTAAGGGGAGCTTTTAGGGAATGGAGTTTCTTGTTCAGACTCCTTGCATTGAGAAGTAATTCCAATAGATTTTCTCATGTTGGTTTTGTATGGTGGAAGGTTTACCAGGTTGGCAAAGCACTACTGGAGTAGACAAGCTTTTAGCCAGTATTTAAAAGTCTAGAGGGGAAAGAGCTGGGGGAGCCCTCTCCCAGTATAAATGCTTCCACTCAGCAGAATTGTGGACACCAGTTCTGTTGGATACGTCAGTCCTACCTGTCACTATTGTCAGACTCATACTAGTTAGCCATTGCTGGATTAGAACACCCCAGCAATCTGAGTCCACACAATTCAGAGAGAATTGTTTATTAGTTGCTCACACTACAGGTGATATGCATGTGGCAAATGTATGTAATAAGATGAGGAGACTATCCTTATAGCTGCAGCACAAGTCCATGGCTAAATCATGGTAAGATACCTTATAGCCACATCTAAATACAAGAAATAAACAATGAGTGCATGAGAAACCATAGTAGCTGAAGGCGGGAGTGTAAGCACTCTGTTGTTTCCTGATGATATAATCAACAGCAGCAGATACATACATAAATATATTAATAAAGAAAAGCGTAAGCTAACACAGATATTTTTGAGTGCTGGAGTTCAGGTCATTAACAGAAATCATGGCTTAGGGTGAACATTAAAATGCCAATTGGTAGCTTAACAAAACAGTACCTAAAAATGTTCACAATAATGTAAGACAATGTCTTTTAAGAAAGTGAGATGTATGCATGAGAAATGTGGGATATAAAAATAATACAGTAAATTAATGCAACAACATGCAAACATACCTAAATGCAATGGGAGGTAAGAAAATCTATACTATACTGTGGAGGTAAGTAAAATAAAAGATGTTTGTCCCAAGGTATGTCATTGCAGCACCAGTCCACACACCAGTATATCCATGTTGTAATATCACTTCAGACATTTGTAGTAATGGTCAAGTAAAGACACATACCTGTGAAATATATCACATATTCAAGCAAACTGCAATGAAAAGGGAACTAAACCCAGAATTTACACACTACAATGTGTCAAAACAACCGCCTTAACAATAAGGGTAGCCAGAGAAGTTGTAAATCATAATATGCTGTAAGAATCTTACAGCATATTAGACATTTGTGCGTAATGACACAGATCAATTAAATAAGTCATTATAGACATTAAGACTATATATCTCTGAACTACCCATCTCAACACTTGCAAAAGAATACAGATCAATAAATGATGTTAGACAATGCCTCATAAGTTCATAGGTTCATAAAAGATTACTAGGTTAATGGCTTAAGGGCCCTTACAAGCCTAGCCAATATAACTCTGTTTTATCCAATATATGTCCCCTAGGGGCAAGAAGATGGCATGGATTTGTGCCTGTGCATTGAATATCTTACAGATTGCTCTTGCCCATAATGGACATAGGTACTACCCCAGGTGTGAATTTGTGATTTCCCATCTATTGATCCAAACTGCATTTGAAGAGGGCTGGGGAATGGCTCTGCTTAATGTGAAAAAGGATGTCAACATTCCCCACATAATGTATACTCTCATGACAGGATATCTTACAAGGAAGGGAATATAACACACAACAGCACAAAAAAGGGAAACAGAGATGAAACTAAACCCCTACCCATATTCCTAATATGCTCTAAGCAACTGAATAAGCATGTCATATCACAGAAACAGTGGGAAGAATGGTGATGTGTATCTATATATCTGCAATATATGTCTCTCTCTACATATATATATATATATATCTATATATATATGTATATATATATATATATATGGTTCTACCTGGACTTCGCCGACAGCGCAGAAGACCGACATCGAACTGAGCTCCAGAAGATCGGAAGTGAAGAAGACCGACGCGAATCGCGAGTGGCAGAACATCGACAATGCAGAAGACCGACACGACGGATGACAACACCAACGCCGAGGATGCCGGTTACGGGGAAAGGCCGTGTGAGTATAGCGCGGTAGTGACGGATACGTTAGGGTGCTGGTGGCAAGTGGGAGACTGATCTGTCCGTGGGGACAGGGGTGGGTTCAAGGGAGTTAGGGTTAGCCAGCGGTTTATTAGGGGTGGGTTAAGTGAGTTAGGTTAGGCTGTCGTTTCCACAGGGTGGGTTAAGGAGCAGGGCTAGGAGCCGATAGGGGTGGGTTAAGTGAGCTAGGTTAGGGTTTAGCGATGAGGGCTGGGTTAAGTGAGTTAGGTTAGGGAGCCGGGTAGGTAAGGTGCGAAGTAGTGACCTGACCAGGGTTAGGGGTAAGGTTTAGTGTGGGCTTGTAAGGATTTTGGTGTGCTTAGTGTTGTGTGTGTGGTTTTGTGGAATGGGATGTGTCATGTTTTTAATTGTTAGTGGTGTGTGGTGTATGGGTTTCGTTGTTTGTGTACCGTCGGTTATTTCGTTGTTCGGGGTTATAGTGTGTGTGAAGTTTCGTGGTTTATGGGACTGTCGAATATGTGGTGTCGGGTGATGTGAAAGTTGTCGGTGTTGTGTGGTTTCGACTATGCTCAGTAGAACCATATATATATATATATGTGTATATATATATATATATATATATATATATATGTATATATATATATATATATATATATATATATATTATACACACACACACACACACACACACAATATTACTACACACACATATATATATTAAGTGGATTCCATACATTTCGTTGGAATTATACTTAGCTTCAAAATGATTCCAGGCATTTCACTTCACTGAAAGCTCACTTGGTTGAAGTTCATTTGGTCGAAAATGGAATATAGCCCCTGCCCCACTGCAGTGCAAACCTGGAGTGAGAATATTAAATAGGGGCGGGGGGGTGGGGGGCACAACCAGTAGTTTTTATGAAAGATATATATATCAATGCATTTCTAATGGATATACCTTCTTATAATAGTAAATACATTAAAATTATGTGGGGGGCTAAGAAGATCCACTGTATATGTATGATACACATATACATCTAATTTTAACAATAATGCTGCAGTCTCTAAATAAACAGGGGGAAATGACATAATGGGTGGAGAAATAAAACACATCATACACTTTATCCATCACTGCACAACTTTTTTTGAAGCAAGGAATCTTTCAGGTGATAATGTTTTAGGACATGATAGTGATTCTTGTCAGCATCCCACAAGGTAGGCCATCAGGAAATTGAATTCCTGCCTGCCTAACACCCATTCATTTGACTTATGAACTAGCTATTGATGTTAAAGTATGAATTATACAGCAATTGTCAAAAAGCACACATTTAAGGGGATGTCATCAGCAGTGTGTGAGAATTAATATGGTAATGGTTAAAAGAGAGTACAAATCTTAGAGGATCAAAACCTTCCACCTGTGAAAATGTCACATCACATCTGTTCACTAATTTATTATTGCATATAACCAATTATGTTTTTACACACTGGGCACAGGTACACTCAGACCACATTTGAACCCTGGCTCGCCTAACACACATTCTCTGGACTTGTACACACCAGCTACTGATGCTGAAGGTAGAACAAGTAATACAACAGCTCCCTAGAAAGAAAAATTATGGATTGTTACTGCATACTGGAAGCTTGTCAAATGAGAAATATGAAACAGACACCAGTAACTGTGGTAGATCACAAACCCATCTACCTGACTAATGTAATTTGAAACATCATATGAGTTGTACATTGAACCATAGTTGTAATGCTTAAAATGTAAAATCTAGACTATGCTTTATCTCACTGTGTTGCGCTCTATTTTCCACATCGTGGCAAACTTCCCTTCCACATCTGTTCGCATATATTAATGCAGCTAAAGTGGCATTTTCCTCAGTTCAAGCATATAGGACACAAATCTGTCAGTTACCATTTCCTATTCGTGAATAATGGTAGTTGCTCTCTCCTAACCACTGGATAACATTAAAGCCACACAAGAGTAATGCATGAAATCAAGACCAGCAAAAGGGCTACAGCAGGGGGATCAAATACTCACCTGTCAATCCAAGCAGAAAAACCTCACATACTGCATCTCCTCACTAAATCTCTACTGCATGTCATCAGTTGTCTTCATTACTACTGATATGCATAATCTCACTGGATTTTAACCTCTCATCTGCCTAACACAATCTTTTCCTGATTTAGCACTAGTTACACACAGCACAGAGCAAGCATAACAATGCTCAGAACCACACATTTGAAGAGATGTAATTAACAGTGAGTGTGTGTGTGTGTGGTGTGTGTGTGTGTGTGTGTGTGTGTGTGTGTGTGTGTGTGTGTGTGTGTGTGTGTGTATATATATATATATATATATATATATATATATATATATATATATATATATATATATGAATAACAATATGAACGGTTAAAGGCACAGTACAACACTTACAGGACCAAAACACTCAGAAAGTGTCATATATTCAAGCTCACTGAGCCATTACATTGCATGACAAAAAATTGTTTCTGTATACTGATACAGTTTATGTCTCACTGGAGTTGAACCCCTGCCTCCTAACTCCAAATTCTCTTGCTAAAAAAACTATGGATGCTACAGAACATGTTAGATGGCAGTTGTCAGCATC
>NW_025052521.1:0-11269 GCF_019279795.1 Protopterus annectens | reverse complement strand
CGGTTTCTTATTTGTTTAGATGTATTCCCACATATCCTTAGCTGTCATTGCTTACGCAGCCTTTTTAATTCATATGGATATTTCTGAACCAATGTAATGGAATACATTATTAATGGTTCTAGCTTTTATCTCTTTTTCATTATTTTTATATTTTGAAAAAGACTTGAAATTGTCTCAGAATGTTCCAATACCAACACTGAAATGTCCTTTTCTCTGGATTTGTCAGGCGTAAATCCTCTTGCATCTGTAAAACAAAGCTAAGTTTCCTTTGTTGGATTAACGATACCAATTATATTATTGCTTTTATTGAGTCCACATTATTTTTCCTTTGCCATTTACTCTACATTTTAAAGCAATAAACAAAAGGGAAAAGAGGACACCCTGCCTCATTCCTCTGTTCAAACACACAACTTATCTGAGGAGGAACCTCCTATGATGTGCCCCACTCACTGGACCAGTAATCAAAGAGCCTCAATCCTCACCACTGGCACCAGTGGGGGACATACACTGGGAGGGTGACAGGTAGACATACAGTATTTCCAGATGCAGCTGTCTGCATCAAGGGTGCACCTCCTCACCTTTTAAGAGCACACACAGACCATACAGTTTGGGGGTCGGTGCTTTGTGTCCTGTGCCCAAGTAGCTGACACACACTCTGAGGTTTGATTTACACACACACACACACACACACACACACACACACACACACACACACACACACACACCCACCCCTCCACTGGGAAAGGCTGACACATGTTTGCTAGCGATGCCCCCTTTTGCCCAGACTTTAAGGTAGTCACTGCCACCAGCCATCTGCTTATCAGCTACTTAAAGGGTGTCTAATCTTACTGTGTAATGTTACTGTTAATATAAATGGTAGTTTGACCAAAAGCAAGGCTAGTAGGAGTGGCCCATAATATCACCAAATAAATATGCGAGTATTGAAGACTGCTGGAACAGGGCTCAGTTTTGAGTTTTTTTCTGGTTAATTGGGTAACTTGTTTAAATCAGATTATTCATTTTCTATTGTTTTATATATGTGTGTATGTATATATATATATATATATATATATATATATATATATATATATATATATATATATATATAAATAATTTGCACTTTATTCATCTGCTTTTACTGTATTTGTGTTTCTTCCTACTTTATTACTGGAAGCATTGACTGAAACTCTGAACTGAAATATATAACAGTAAGCATCTTTTTATGCGCATTTAAATTGTTTTTTTTATTGTATCTGCTTTATTTTCTGAAAAAATATATATATACTTTGTTTCTGCTTTCTAAGCTAGGGGTATAGTCCAGTTTCTCAGGTTGAGTGCTGAATCTCAGGGCTGTGTTACAAATCTCTGTGCTCTTGCCCATACCTTATCACTCTGGATAGGCTGTGGAAGTTTCTCTGTTCAATCTGTGAGAGGGGCGCTTGAGCAGCCTATCTGTCCCCTTTTTTGGAGGAAGTGGTTTCAGCCCAGAAAGTAGTAGTTTATTGGCCATTTTGGGCTAGTTTCTCACTTTTTTTCATTTCCCTCTGCTATAAAAATGCATTTGCTCCTGGGTTTTGTGTGTGCTGGGCAGCACACAGGGATTAACTAGGGTATAACTATTCCACGGCTCCACAAAGTCTTCTCTTCTAATTTTTCCGCCCGGAACTAAAGACACAAACTTTCAACTTCAAGCACTCAAGCCATTCATTCCCTCAGCCCAGCATGTGCCTCAAAACTCATAGCGCAAGCACTTATAAACCCTAACGCACTACAGAAGGACAAGGCTCTCTATCTCGACCTTACTCAGCCATTCCAGTAAAACAGTTTACTGTACCCTATCCAGGTATGTCCAGAGGCAGTCTCAGGTGTACTCCCTCCAGTCCATCTGGGTGGCAGATCTGGACATTTTCAGGCAATGTTACAACTGCCTCATGTTCACAGACCAACCCTACTCCTCCTACCACCAAACACTAATACATGCGAGAGATGCAATTATACAGTCAAACTGGAGCCTAAGCTCTCTCAACCCAAGACTGGATTGGACAGTCAAGAGGAGAAGGGTAATACTGGCATCACGCCCACCACCAATCTACACATAGACCCGATTAAACCAGCACCGGCAAAAACACACGTAGAATACACAAAAACATACTTGGAGGCTCTAAATAAAAATCTGCAAAAGCAACAGAGCCCTCCAATACAGACATCCAAGCAATCTCCACCCCCCCCAACACAAACCATGAAACACATACTTCAGAAAACCAGTGTGCCATGCAGTTACAGCCCTCAAGGCAAAATAACATACCCAACATACCAGTAATAGGTGACTCTATAGTCAGGCACACTGACGTCCCACTCACTAGGCTGAATAAGGAGAGGGTTACTGTTAGCTGCCTGTCGGGTGCCAGGATCTGCCACATAACACAACCACTCAGGTCACTCCAGAACAAGTACAGATATGACTCTGTCATTGTCCATATTGGTGTAAATGACCTGAGCCTTACCTCCCTGGACTACATGGAGAGACATAGAAGAGCTCTCTGATCATGTAGCCCAGGCCGGTATGACCCTGACCCTGAGTAGCATCCTATCCTCATCAAGATTGATACCATGGTATAAAGAAAAAAATATAAATTTCAACAATTGGCTAAGTTTCTGGTGTCATTCAAAGGGGATCCAGTGTCTGTCTGCCTGGGAAGAAATGCTCGACAAGCCACACTGCTTCACTAGAGACGGCTTACACCTGTCACCCTTAGACTTTTGAATACTGGCCAAGGCTCTTGCCACCCCCATAGTGTATTTTTTAGACAAGGCTCAAAAGACAAACCCACCGCCGTAAATAGCACAAGTAACAAAAATCTGAGGGTTAATGCTACTCAACGCCAGAAGTGTCTAAACCTCAAAATGCAGCGACCGCAGGCACTCCTCAGTATGGTGAAAATCGATATATGTGCAGTAACAGAAACCTGGTTTAAGGCTCCAGAGAGCACCCCAGTACTACCAGGCTACAACCTGTACCATACATTAATAAAAAAGGCGGGGGTATTCCATTGTTCAAGCCAAGGATACCCACACCTCCAGGTTAGTGGCACGGCAGCACCATGCCTCCAGGCTAAAGATTATCCACGTTACTTGATGAACAATGGGCATCAAACTGCAATTCAAATAGTAGCTTTGCTACAGATCACCCACCATGTCCAGGACCCCATTCCATATTTCTGGAAACACTGGGCCCAACATAAAGGTCCACCAAAACACCTAATATTGGGTACGATTTCAACTACCCAAACATTAACTGGGAGAACTACTCAAGTACTAACTCCCTTCCCCTTCAGCATTTCCTAGAATTTATAAACTCAAACGCCTCTGGAACAACTGGTCAACACTCCCACCAGAGGTGACAAACATATTGGACCTGGTCATCATCCACATGGGCAACCGGTGTTCCACGAGGTCAACCCTCACTGGTTAGATCTGACCATAAACAAATCACTTTGGATATCCACATTCCGGGCCTCACCTCTGGACAAGGAAACCACCATGAAAAACCTTTCAAAGCAAACTTCGCGTACTGCTACTTAAGATGGAGGTGGAAAGTTTCAAAGCCCCCCATGCTAAAGGATAACAGCTGTGTCAAGCTGCAAAATCCTTTTACTAATGCATTCTATGGGCTCCTACAAGAATGCATGGATCATGCTATCCCAAGCAAAAAACCAAGACTCACTCCTCTAACAAAAGGAAACCAGTCTGGTGGACCTCCCCTGCCATAAAACAAGCTATACAATAATTGTGAAGGAGGAAACTAGTACAGAAAAGAGTAAAATCCCAAGAAGGGAAGACATCCCCTGGATCAGTATCAGCAAGAAACTATGATCCCTCATATAAAATCAAATTCCAAGGCGAAAGCTTTGAAAGAAAAACTTGCCAAGGACACCAAAGATAACCACAAGGCATTCTTTAGCTATGTCAAGAATCTAAGTGGCAATACTCAGATCTGCTTTCTCGAGTTAGTGCAGAATAGCACAAAATACACTAAACCAACTGGATATTGCCAGCATCCTGGCAGACATTGCAGGTTCAGTGCAAACTTCACCCCTCACCCCCCAAAGGGCCCATAACCATACCTACAGAAGAATGTAGAGCCCCTGGAAATCACAGACACTCTTGGTTAAAATAGCCCTCTTCAAAGCCAAAAACACAGCATCAGTGGGACCGGACGGTAAGTCCCAGGCCAGCATTCCTACACGAGCTCAAAGACCTAACTAACCCTCACCTAAACACACAAACTCAGCCTCTCCACAGGCTAATGCGATTTCACGCATAGAGTGGTCTCACAGTAATGGTTATTCTGCTCCACAAAGGTGGAGCCACAACACCGACTCCCCGAACTACTCTATAAGCCTGACTAGCTTTAGTCTGCAAGGCTATGGAGCCGCGATCATCATGGAACTCATTGACAAGAGACATTGGGAATCTCCAAACACTGGACCCTACCCAGTTCGGCTTTGTTAAGGGCAGATCATGCCTCACTAAACCTGGTGGACTTCTTTTTGAGACAGTTACCCCGAGGCTATAGACGCAGGGAAAGGTGGTACACACAGCCTACCTAGACCTTGCAGGTAAAGGGCCAGTTTTAAGCAATTCATTCCCCATTCTGGTATTATAGACAAGCTCACCAGCCTGAACATAAAACCCCTATGTCACAAGATGGGTTGCCAATTGGCTCACATGAGGACAGAACCCACATGGTGAGAGTTGCAGGAGCTAGATCTGACTCCCCCCACCCAGTTACAAGTGGATGCTCTCCCAGGGCTCAGTCCTAGGACCCTCCTGTTCGACTATATACTTCTCAGAGGTACAGGCAAGCACAGGAGGACTCATGGCCACGACCAAGTTTGCAGACTTAACTGCAAACTAGGGGGCTATAATTAACTCACCGGCTGACACAGATGTCCTCCAAAAGGTCTCTCACTCATGCGACAGATACCTGGTGTCAAATCATGGCCTCCAAGCTGCAAATGCCAAAAATTGCATTGTTGTTTCCTTTGAAAATAACAAAGTACCCACAAACTACCACATAGGTGGTAGTCCCCTAAATATGGATAATGTAATAAGGGATCTGGGGATCCAAGTAGATAGTAATCTCTCCTTTGATAATCACATTGCCAAACTGGTTAGAAAATCCTTCTGTGTGGCTCCACCTAATCAAAAAAGGTTTGCATCCACAGATCAAAGAGGTTATTGTGCCCCTCTACTCATCACTCATCAGACCCATCATAGAGTACAATGCCCCATTTGGGATGTACCTTACAAGACACCTGCAACAGTTGGAGTGACCACAGTAGTACCACACCAAGAGGATCACTGGCCTCAAACAGATGCCCTATGCAGCTCGACATCGAAGAAACTCCAGCTGTACTTGGTTGCATACCGCCTGCTCAGGAGGTGATCTCTGCCCGACTTATACACAATGTCCAACCCAGAATTGATGGACATGTTCCACCTAAAGAAAACCTTATCCCTCGAGCCACCACGGCTTAGGGGATCTAAACCTCACTCACAACAAAAATAGGATGTACTGGAGGGACAGAATTCCTGCTGTCCCAGAGAGCTTCCCATGCTTTGGAACAAGATTCCAGTCTACATTAGGGCAGAGCTCCTTTGCTTGCAGCACTCTTCAGGAGAAACCCGACAAGTGGATGGGAGACAGAAAGTTAACCCCGAGGAACACTTCCAGTGGCTCTGCTGGACAGAGGCACAGGGGAACTAATCTAAGGGGGTGGCGAAAGCCAGCACATTCTGGCCCTAGGCTTATAAATGCCTTCGGACAGATAGCCTAGTACCTACTCATGAACCTAAGTACACTCAGAACATGAAAATATCTCTACACAGATCAGCCACAATGAAAAGGGATTTAAATATATTTAATAATAAATAGTAAAAGAACAAGACAATACTAAATATATAGTTACAGTGACAAGAGTTCAAAATCACAGGAAATATTTAAAACAGCATTACAGGACAGTCTCAAATAAATAAAGAAAATTGTCTAAACTAAGCTTTGCTATATTCCTGACTGTATCTAAGAGAATTAAACTGTTCCTAGAAACTTATTTCAGAAACAAGGCAGATGTGGTGAATTGATCCCTCTTTTAGTTTGTTAGTCAGGTCGAAGACAGAATACAAGAATGCTGAGTCTCTCAGAGACTTCTCAGAGTTAATATCTCCAAATATTACTGCTGGGATAAGCTAGAAGAATGACATAATTCTGTTGTCGTCTGACTTTTATCCCGGGTGAAACCCCACTGCTGAAGGTGAGCAGTATTTCTTACATAGCAGTGGGCTTTCTTTGGATCTTTTGGCACACATGCTGGAAGTCATAAAACACTTCCCAAGACCATATAGCAAGTTCACTATTTTAGACATCCTTTTCTCTTTGCTGTCATAACCATTAATTTAATTTCAGCTATTTTTCTGAAGTTTTCTTCTTAATTGTATGTCTTTTACTTTTATTTCTACAGTATTTTTAAACTCCCATTTTCATTACTATCCCAATCTCTAGCTATAACATCTGGAAGATAATTCTGTCTTCGTATTAATTAACTTTCTTCAGTAATTTCACTACCCATTCCATAGAATTCTTCTCCTTTTAATCTCTGAAATTGATAAAGTGCCAGTGTCTCATTTTTATTTCATTACTGTGGCTTTTATCTTGTTTTCATTGGTGCATGATCTGAAATACTTACTAAATGTGTGTCAGCTTTCAATAAAATGCACATGTTGCTGTGAGACATAATTTCTATCCAGCTTAGCCCAGTTATTGTACCTTGGCTAATAAGTGAACTCTGCAGAGTACCTACTGAATTCACATCTTCATTAAAAATGTTTTTTGTAAGAATTTCTTTAAAGCAAACCTGTTTGTTCAAATTTTCTCCATAATAGCAGTTTTTAATTGAATATAAATACATCTCAGGTAATCCTCATCCCTTGCCAATAGCCTTACTATGACCAATTTACAGCATTATTATTTTCTCTTTTCTATCACTATTAAGTATTCTAGAAATTAAATATAATTACTCCCATTTTCCTTTTCCTCTTGATATTCTGAATTATCCATCCTGAAATCCTCCTTTCTTATTGTCAAATTTTTGTGCTCATTTCTTTCCACATGTGTGTGTCCTGCAGCACTGGTGTTTTGGCTGTTTGCTTGCATTTATTAAATGTAGTTCAGTATGCTTTTCATTTTTGTCTGTACCTGTAAGGATTCCAAGATAATGTAGATAAGTAACAGTGGAATTATGACATGTCAAGCCTTTATTCCTGTACCAGTTATATTACATCATTTCTTTTGAATATGTATTTCCAACATCCATGTTACATGCACACACGAAGACCTAATATTTGGCAGTGTGATGTTTTTATACTTGTTATATCTTTTTTATCTCCCATTTAAACCTGTGTCACATTTTCTAAGACTTTTTAATGAAACCCCTTAAACAAAAACGGGGGCCAGGATTTTCAAAACACCGTCATACCTTGTTAACTTAAACTAAACACACAAACTGTGTGTACATCTTCAAAATAAATAAGTAAATAAATTGAGTTTAATCCTCTAGATAGGAACCATTGCCACAAATCGCACAACTGTACCCAGAGACATTATCTAACCTAAAATTAGGGTTACCATGTTAAACCTTTCATATGTTGCTGCTTGTGTTTCCCATTTACACTGATTGCTGTATTTTCTTTCTTGAATCTAGTTCCCCTCCCAGATGTCAAAAAACATCTGGTATAACTCAGGACATCTGGTTTAGTTTCAGAAAACATTAATTTTAGCCCTAAGAGAAAGTGCCTCTAGCTGTGCTTAAATAAAGCTAAATGTTGAAGTATTAAGGGTATATTTTATTCACTTCTCATAATTTCCAACTTTATTTTTTCACTGAACTGCTTGCCATTGTACCTTTAAATTTTGCATTCCTTCAGCAAAGAATGCTCAGAACTCTTTTTAAGATAATTGTTTGCATCACAGACAGCTTCTGTTCATGTAAATTAGTCAGCAATGAATCATTATGAAATTTCTCTCAGAACAGAATGTACAGCTGCCATACCAGCAAAGTGTTGTCTCCCTGTTGAACATATGCTAATGGCAAAAAACAAGAAATCATCTTTGCAGAAGTAAGAAACTTGGTATTCTTTATGGCTTTCATAATGTTATCTTATTTTTTAAGCCTACTTGCTTACAAGAAACACCTGTTTGTAGCTTAAACCAAGGTCATTAATCTATAAATTCACCCTTGCAAAAATAAGTGAAAATATCTTAGTTCTACATATAATATAATCATTGCACTTTTATACCCAACTCAACATCACAGCATAGTAAGATTAAGCTTGCCTTTATCTACCCTTTCTTCTCTAGTTATACTTTAAAGCCTATATTTATTACAAACTAGAACATTTCTTGTTTAATATCTTTAATACATGTAACAGTCACTGAAGAATCTCCCCCACATTTAAAATACTCTTCTCACTACTCAAAACTGCCTTGGTATGTATAACATGCAGTTTGTCATGAAATGTTTTATAAAGATACTAAGAAGAACCCAATTGCTTTGCTAACAGTTACTGTTTTCCTTTTACTGTCCTGAACATTAATGACATAAAGTGGAGCATATGACTCAGTCTACCCACAAGTTTAACCAAGTCAGCAAAAGTCCTGTGGTTTCAGCTACTTTTTTTCTTTCAAAGCCATATTTCATAGGTGTGATTGATACTTTATAGTCTCCCATTTATTCACTAATCTCAGTGTTGCTGGTCTTCTAAATATTCATCTCTGTCTCTCATCACCAAACTCTGGTTCAAGTCCAAGGGACTCCTGAGTCTTCTAGTTAACTTGTGTTTTTTTCTGTCTCAAGCATTTTCCAGTGGAAATTAGGAAGTGATTTCAAGGCAAAGTCTCTATGAGCTTTATTGTCAAAAGAATGAGAAACGGTGTATGTTTCTGTTTGCTGGCTCACTTTTTGTTGGATAAACTTTTTTTTATTTCCTCCTTAGCGTCTTCTGCATCAAAATTGCATTTGATCTTCCAGGAAAAAGTATTCTGAAGACAACTGGATGTGGAATCTTGAACCTCACACCTGCCTCTTGACATTCCCTGATTGCTGAGATAAATTTGCTTCTCTTCTGCTTAGTTGCACAGTGAATAATAATATTCTTCAAACACTCTTCTGTCTCTAATTTTTAATACTTTTCCCTTCTGCCATAGTTTCATCAAGATCAACTCTTTCTGCTGGTACGATTGTATCTTTACCAATGCAAGTCTTGGCTGCTTTCTCATGGCCAAGTTTGGAGAATGCACTCTGTGCCCTTTCAGTTAACAAATCCTGCCGTGGAGTACCAGTCCAGTTGCTTACTTGTGTTATTGTAAAATTAATAGTCTGTTTCTTACAGTTTCTGTGGTACAGCAGAAACCCTCAGGTTTTCTCTGCCTGTCTTCTAACTGTACCATTTTTTGAAATGGCTGTTTTTTAGCAGTCTCGTAGACGACAAGAGTTTTTTTCATCCTCTGATTTTTTTGCACTTTTATCAGTTCATCTGAATAACTACTTAAAGATTCTTCTATTTTTCCATCCTTTTGTTATTTGAGTTGATCTACTCCGTCAGTGTTTCATTTATTTTAATCATCTCTGAGTACATTTCATTTTTTTCTTATAAATTGCAGGGAAGTCGTCTGTTGAACCAAAGCTGAAGCTTGAGCAAGCTGCTTTTTGCTGAACAGCTGCAGGATTCATCCCAGCCAGTGTTTTCTCTTCATCTTTCTGTTGATTTTCTTTGAGACTCTCTAAATTTCTTCTTTACTTGCATACAGGCAATGTACTTACTAGCCAGTAACTGAATTTACTAAATCTGGCAGAGTTATTGGCCACCATCTCTGTTTCATTCTTTTAAACTGAGATAGCGGAAATTATAAACTGTTGATTTTTGTGCAGCCATCTTGGTTACAAATAATCTTCCCATCCTTGTCAGAAAGAGTAGAATAGAAATTAACAGTTTAACAGCATGAGGGATAACTAAAGTTGTAGCTGCTGGGTTGGGTGTGGGAACAGTGAGTAAAAACTTAAAAAGACTGAGGAACTTTATACATTCCATGTGCTTTTTTAGTGGCAGCAGGCAGGGAGTTCATCAGAAAGAATACAGGCAGAGAGACACACGTCCTCCAAAACTGACAAACTGGAGGAAATGGCGAAGGTTCCGAAAATTCCTTCTGTAATAGGTTATAAAATTTTCTGAGGGACTGAGAAACCTCTGTGTACTTCCACTGAAAATACTGACACATTCTGGAAATAGTCTCAAAGAGAGTGGAGCCCCAGAGTGAGAATCAGGAACCAAATTCTCCTCTGAGTTTGAATTAGAAAACTGATGGGGAAAACCTGCAGCTGTCCCATCATCTTCCTGTCCAGAATTTAGAATCTTGAATTTCTTCCGGAAAGGAGGTATCCTTTCTTTTTAATAGAAACCAGTAAAGAAGAAGGTTCAAAAACCTGAATAAAACCCTGAATTAGACCCAGTCTGTTACTCCAGTCCAAGGAGATTTGAGGAGGGATAGATACACCTAGTTTTATATTTCTTTTTGACAGAAGAAATGGGACCAGTAGTGATATAAAGGCACCAGTAGCTTTCCGAGGGATAGGCACAAGATTCTGACAAAACCTTCTCCCAGAACCAGCAAGTGTCTCTCTCTGCTCACTGAGGGGAGCCCAAGAACTGTAGAGGATGTGGCTAATACATGGTCAGCAGTGGCTGTAGGTACTACACCAGAGGCATTTGGGTAAAAGATGAATGGTCTAAGGCAGAGCAAATGGCCACAGCAGAGTCACAAACCTGTGGATGAGGCAAATTGCTAGCCTGCTATGATGGCAAAAGCTGCTTGCTTATTTTTTTTTTGTGGCTGAAAGACTGACTTGACTGTTTCCAGCTTGGTCTGTAGGCGAAAATTGTCACGCTCTATCTCGGGAAAACAAGCAGCAAAGGCTGATAAAAAATTTGAAGGGAATCCTTAAAGGTCACTTCTTTTTTCACACAAAAACACAGTAAAAGCACTTTTAAAAACACTTGCCAGTCACAAAATGTAAAATGAAGGAAAGAATTCAATCTTATCACTTTTCTTTCAATAAAATAAGTTGTATATTCTGCTTAATGTATTGGGGCAAAGGTAAAGAAACAGCAGTTCCCCAATAAACTGAGAAGACAACTGCTTGCAAGGATAAACTAT
>NW_025052520.1:0-11731 GCF_019279795.1 Protopterus annectens | reverse complement strand
TTTGTCTGACATCGGCTGAGGCAAGAAAGAGTCCCCAACAGGGTACTTAGCTTTATTGAAGTCTTCGAAGTTGTATTCGGTAATAGTTATCTCTAGATCTGACCGACCGGCACTTGCGAACAGCTTCTGCTTCGGGCGCCACGCGGCAAGAAAGACTGAGGAAAATGGCGTCGGCTGATGCCTTTATACCCGAAAAACTGCCGCAATGACGTCGGGTGAAGTGCGACACCAGCCGAAGCCAGACCCAGACTTTAGAATCCGGCCGACCGAAGGGCTGCCTGACGACAGGACAACCCATTTGTGAAGACTGCAGATGCATCCTTGAAGGACATCCATCCATTCCCTATTATAATATTATTAGGTTATGAACCTGTTGTTGGTTTACCATCCATTCCCTATTATAATGTTACCAGGTTATGAATGTATTGTCAGTTTAACTATTATAATATTACCAGGTTATGAATGTGTTCTCAGTTTACCGTCCATTCCCCATTATAATATTACTAGGTTATGAATGTGTTGTCAGTTAACAATCCATTCCCTATAATAATATTACCAGCTTATGAATTTGTTGTCGGTTTACCATCCATCCCCAATTATAATATCACCAGGTTATGAATGTGTTGTCAGTTTACCATCCATTCTCTGTTATAATATCACCAGGTTATGAATGTGTTGTCAGTTTAGCATCCATTCCCTATTATAATATTACCAGGTTATGAATGTGTTGTCAGTTTGCCATCCATTCCCTATTATAATATTACCAGGTTATGAATGTGTTGTCAGTTTACCATCCATTCCCTATTATAATATAACCAGGTTATGAACCTGTTGTCAGTTTACCTTCCATTCCTTATTATAATATTGCCAGGTTATGAATGTGTTGTCGGTTTACCATCCATTCACTATTATAATATTACCAGGTTATGAATGTGTTGTCAATTTACAATCCATTCCCTATTATAATATTACTAGGTTATGAATGTGTTGTCAGTTTACCATCCATTCCCTATTATAATATTACCAGGTTATGAATGTGTTGTCGGTTTACCATCCATTCCCTATTATAATATTACTAGGTTATGAATGTGTTGTCAGTTTAACATCCATTCCCTATTATAATATTACCAGGTTATGAATGTGTTGTCAGTTTACCATCCATTCCCTTTTATAATATTACTAGGTTAGTAATGTGTTGTCAGTTTACCATCCATTCCCTATTACAATATTACTAGGTTATGAATGTGTTGTCGGTTTACCATCCATTCCCTGTTATAATATTACTAGGTTATGAATGTGTGTTTAAGTTTACCATCCATTCCCTATTATAATATTACTAGGTTATGAATGTGTTGTCAGTTTAAAATCCATTCCCTATTATAATATAACCAGGTTATGAATGTGTTGTCAGTTTAGCATCCATTCCCTATTATAATATTACCAGGTTATGAATGTGTTGTCAGTTTAGCATCCATTCCCTATTATAATATTACTAGGTTATGAATGTTTTGTCAGTTTACCATCCATTCCCAATTATAATATTACTAGGTTATGAATGTGTTGTCAGTTTACCATCCATTCCCTATTATAATATTACTAGGTTATGAATGTGTTGTCTGTTTACCATCCATTCCCTATTATAATATTACTAGGTTATGTATGTGTTGTAGGTTTACCATCCATTCCCTATTATAATATTACTAGGTTATGAATGTGTTGTCAGTTTAATATCCATTCCCTATTATAATATTACCAGGTTATGAATGTGTAGTCAGTTTAATATCCTTTCCCTGTTATAATATTACCAGGTTATAAATGTGTTTTCAGTTTACCATCCATTCCCTATTATAATATTACCAGGTTATGAACCTGTTGTCAGTTTACCATCCATTCCCTATTATAATATAACCAGCTTATGAATGTGTTGTCAATTTAATATCCATTCCCTAGTATAATATAACCATGTTATGAATGTGTTGTCAGTTTACCATCCATTCCCTATTATAATATTACCAGGTTATGAACCTTTTGTCAGTTTACCATCAATTCCCTATTATAATATAACCAGCTTATGAATGTGTTGTCAGTTTACCATCCATTCCCTATTATAATATTACTAGATTAGGAATGTGTTGTCAGTTTACCATCAATTCCCTATTATAATATAACCAGGTTATGAATGTCTTGTCAGTTTACCATCCATTCCCTATTATAATATAACCTGGTTATGAAGGTGTTGTCAGTTTACCATCCATTCCCTATTATAATATTACCAGGTTATGAACATGTTGTCAGTTTACCATCCATTCCCTATTATAATATAACCAGGTTATGAATGTGTTGTCAGTTTAATATCCATTCCCTATTATAATATTACCAGGTTATGAATGTGTTGTCAGTTTACCATCCATTCCCTATTATAATATTACTAGATTAGGAATGTGTTGTCAGTTTACCATCAATTCCCTATTATAATATAACCAGGTTATGAATGTCTTGTCAGTTTACCATCCATTCCCTATTATAATATAACCAGGTTATGAATGTGTTGTCAGTTTACCATCCATTCCCTATTATAATATTACTAGGATATGAATGTGTTGTCGGTTTACCATCCATTCCCTATTATAATATTACCAGGTTATGAATGTGTTGACAGTTTAATATACATTCCCAATTATAATATTACCAGGTTATGAATGTGTTGTCAGTTTACCATCCTTTCCCTATTATAATATTACCAGGTTATGAACATGTTGTCAGTTTACCATCCATTCCCTATTATAATATAACCAGGTTATGAATGTGTTGTCAGTTTAATATCCATTCCCTATTATAATATTACCAGGTTATGAATGTGTTGTCAGTTTACCATCCATTCCCTATTATAATATTACTAGATTAGGAATGTGTTGTCAGTTTACCATCAATTCCCTATTATAATATAACCAGGTTATGAATGTCTTGTCAGTTTACCATCCATTCCCTATTATAATATAACCTGGTTATGAAGGTGTTGTCAGTTTACCATCCATTCCCTATTATAATATTACCAGATTATGAATGTGTTGTCAGTTTGCCATCAATTCCCTATTATAATATTGCCAGGTTATGAATGTGTTGTCAGTTTACCATCCATTCCCTATTATAATATTACCAGGTTATGAATGTGTTGTCAGTTTACCATCCATTCCCTATTATAATATTACTAGATTAGGAATGTGTTGTCAGTTTACCATCCATTCCCTATTATAATATAACCAGGTTATGAACCTGTTGTCAGTTTACCATCCATTCCCTATTATAATATAACCAGGTTATGAATCTTTTGTCAGTTTACCATCCATTCCCTATTATAATATTACTAGGTTATGAATGTTTTGTCAGTTTACCATCCATTCCCTATTATAATATTACTAGGTTATGAATGTGTTGTCAGTTTACCATCCATTCTGTATTATAATATTACTAGGTTATGATTGTGTTGTCTGTTTACCATCCATTCCTATTATAATATTACTAGGTTATGGATGTGTTGTCAGTTTACCATCCATTCCCTATTATGATATTACCAGCTTATGAATGTATTGTCAGTTTACCATCCATTCCCTATTATAATATTACTAGGTTATGAACCTGTTGTCGGTTTACCATCCCATCTCTAATATAATATTACCATGTTATGAATGTGTTGTCAGTTTACCATTCATTCCCTATTATAATATTACCAGGTTATGAGTGTGTTGTCAGTTTACTGTCCATTCCCTATTATAATATTACCAGGTTATGAATGTGTTGTCAGTTTACCGTCCATTCCCTATTATAATATTGCCAGGTTATGAATGTGTTGTCATTTTACCATCCATTCCCTATTATAATATTACCAGATTATGAATGTGTTGTCAGTTTACCATCCATTCCCTATTATAATATTACTAGGTTAGGAATGTGTTATCAGTTTACCATCCATTCCCTATTATAATATTACCATGCTATGAATGTGTTGTCAGTTTAATATCCATTCCCTATTATAATATTACCAGGTTATGAATGACTTGTCAGTTTACCGTCCATTCCCTATTATAATATTGCCAGGTTATGAATGTGTTGTCATTTTACCATCCATTCCCTATTATAATATTACCAGGTTATGAATGTGTTGTCAGTTTACCATCCATTCCCTATTATAATATTACTAGGTTAGGAATGTGTTATCAGTTTACCATCCATTCCCTATTATAATATTACCATGCTATGAATGTGTTGTCAGTTTAATATCCATTCCCTATTATAATATTACCAGGTTATGAATGTCTTGTCAGTTTTCCATCCATTCCCTATTATAATATTACTAGGTTATGAATGTCTTGTCAGTTTACCATCCATTCCCTATTATAATGTAACCAGGTTATGAACCTGTTGTCAGTTTACCATCCATTCCCTATTATAATATTACCAGGTTATGAATGTGTTGTCGGTTTACCATCCATTCCCTGTTATAATATTACCAGGTTATGAATGTGTTGTCAGTTTACCATCCATTCCCTATTATAATATTAACAGGTTATGAATGTGTTGTCAGTTTAATATCCATTTCCTATTATAATATTACTAGGTTATGAATGTTTTGTCAGTTTACCATCCATTCCCTATTATAATATAACCAGGTTATGAATGTGTTGTCAGTTTACCATCCATTTCCTATTATAATATTACCAGCTTATGAATGTGTTGTCGGTTGACCATCCATTCCCTATTATAATATTACTAGGTTATGAACCTGTTGTCGGTTTACCATCCATTCTCTATTATAATATTACCAGGTTATGAATGTGTTGTCAGTTTACCATCCATTCCCTATTATAATATTACTAGGTTATGAATGTGTTGTCACTTTACCATCCAATCCCTATTATAATATTGCCAGGTTATGAATGTGATGTCAGTTTACCATCCTTTCCCTATTATAATATTACCAGGATGTCCTTCATGGATGCATCTGCAGTCATAACAACTGGGTTGTCCTGTCGTCAGGCAGCCCTGCAGTCGGCCGGATTCCAAAGTCCGGGTCCGCTCGCTGATGTCGCACTTCACCCGACGTCATCTCTGCTGGACTCCGGGTATAAAGGCATCAGCCGACGCCATTTTCTCCAGTCTTTCTTGCCGCTGGGCTCAAGCAGAAGCTGTTCGCAAGTGCCGGTCGGTCGGATCCAGAGATTTCTACTACCGAATACTACTTCAAGACTTCTAAAGCTAAGTACCCGTTGGGGACTCTTTCTTGCCTCAGCCGATGTCAGAGAAAGTCAATAACTGTTTAACTTGTGGGAAACAAATACCTCATAAAGATTTCCACTCTTACTGTTTGCCTTGTTTAGGCCCAGACCACGATGTAGCAGCCTGTTCGGCCTGTGCTTCTTCAACCGACGAACGCTTAGGCGCCGGGTCGGAGTTTGCTGAACAGTTTTTCGGTTCAGAATTTGCGACATTATGCCGCCGGATCCTCCGACTTCCCAAATTGTTAAGAACGCAAAGAAAAAGACCGACACTCATGTCCACGGTTTGCCGAAACCATGGTGAAGCAAATCGCGAGTGTCTCGGTTTCGAAACCGAGAAAACTGATCAAAGCACAGCTGAATCTTTGACTACTTCTGAGGTTCCTGCTACCTTACTTGAATCGGCCTCTGAAATTTTACCTACTACAGTGGCTTCTAGTGAATTATCAGACACCATCCCTTTGGATGTCTCTACCCCAGCACGTGGTGCTGCTAGGCCTCCTGCAGCCATGTCCATTAAGGCCTTTGCCAGGGCTAAAGCAGCCAAGTCTACTAAATCAGTGCCTGTTAAACCCCCTCAACCAGGCCTACTTCTAGTTCACAAATGCTTACTCTGGCAGAAGATTTAATATCCTTAATCAGGGATCTCAATCTCACCCAGACAGGGCCTCTCAGCCCCCAGAGAAGAGACCTAGGGCAGAGCCCCGAGCCTGTGTCCTCTGATGATTCTGCGGATGACTCAGATATTACAGACCAGCCAGAGGCTCCTTTCTCCAATTATGAAGACTCAGATGCTGAAGAATCCATTCCAGCTGCTTCTCCACCAGAAGAATTCTCCTTTGGGGAAACCTTACATGCCATGCGAGAACAATTCCAATGGCAGCAACAGGATTTCTCAGATTCCAGAAAAAGACTTAGGACTTTTCTTCACCTTCCACAACACAGGCCCTTAGCTATACCTCCTGTCCTCTCTGTTGTGGACGATGCCTTTAATGATGTCTGCTCTGCACCAGATTCCTCACCTCCTGCCCCTGCCAAACCAGACAGATATTACAGGGTACCAGACACGCATCATCACCTTTACAAGGCCCCACTTGCAGACCCCGAAACTATAGATAAGAAATATGTATTAGAAATGGTAAATAACATACAACAGGTTAGTAACCATTCCTTAAAATGTGGCTATGATGCACTGGAGGCTTCATTTAGATCAGCCATGACTGGCACAGTGATAAGAAGACATGCATGGCTGAAGGAACAAGTCTTACCGGATCATGTTAAAGCTAAGTTATTAGATGCTCCTATGGATAAGACCAGTTTGTTTGGTACACCTGCCCAGCAGGTAATGAAGAAAATGGAAG
Source organism: Protopterus annectens (assembly GCF_019279795.1). Classification (NCBI taxonomy): domain Eukaryota; kingdom Metazoa; phylum Chordata; order Ceratodontiformes; family Protopteridae; genus Protopterus; species Protopterus annectens. The sequence continues at coordinate 5,097 of NW_025052520.1, read as the reverse complement.
AAAAGGCAAAATCTGTTCAAACGGTTAAAGATTTCTTGCAGGTTCAGCCCCCAAGGTTTAGCAGGAACTGGCCTGCCAAAAATTGGTCCTTTCCTGACTCCACAAGATCCCAAAGGGGCAGGAATAGACGTTCCAGAGGCAGAAACCAATCCAGAGGAGGTGCCTACAGAGGACAACAGTGGCAAGGTAATAACAGAGGCACAGACTCAGCCACTACCACTACAACAGCACAATCACAGTGACTTAACTCTACATCCGCCTACCAGGGAACAAATAGCAGCTCCATTAGGCGGAAAATTAACCTTATTTTCAAAAAACTGGCACTACATCACAAAAGACAAGTGGATTTTGCAAACCATAGACCAAGGTTACCGTTTCCACTTTCACACTTTACCAGTCAAAAGAGGAATGCCAAACCTGCCTCCAAATCAAAAAACAAAAGCTCTACAGCAGATAATGCAATTGGCAAAGATGAGAGCTGTGGAAAGAGTGCCAATAACAGAACAAGGCAAAGGATTTTACTCCAGACTATTCCTAGTTCCAAGAAAGGAAAAAAGTTGGAGACCTATTCTCGACCTGTCCACCTTAAATACATACATCATTGTCCCAAAATTCAAAATGCTGACCCTACAGCAACTTCTTCCCATGCTGGGCAAGGAGTGTTGGCTGGTAACTCTAGATCTCAAGGAGGCATACCTGCACGTCCCCATTCGACCAATTTGCAGAAGATACCTCAGATTTCTTGCAGGATCAGAGCATTATCAATTCTCAGCATTGCCCTTTGGCTTATCTACTGCGCCCAGAGTATTCACAAAATGCCTGGCATCAGTAATCGCCCACTGCAGACTACAGGGAATCCAAATTTATCCATACCTGGACGACTACCTGCTACAAGGGGACAACAAAAGCAAGCTGACAACAGATTTACAAAGGGTCATTTACTTGCTACAAGCACTGGGATACACAGTCAATTTACAAAGTCAAGGCTGATACCATCCCAAACAAGGACATTCCTGGAATTGGACACTGTAAAACAAATGGCATTCCTAACCGCAGAAAAACAAAAAGAACTCACTCTTTACTTCTTGGCTCTAACAAAACAGAACAAGTTAACAGCAAGAAAAGTCCTGCAGGCCTTGGGCTACATGGCATCATGCATAATCTTGGTTCCACATGCCAGACTACATATGAGAAAACTACAGTGGTACCTAAGGAATTTATGGTCCCAACACAGGCACAGCCTAGAAGCAGAAATTCCACTAATCCCATGCCTAAAACAGGAGTTCCTATGGTGGGCACAAGCATGCCAGTCAAACCCAGGCCTACCCTTTCACAGCTATCACAAGCCAGACCATCACAACAGACGCGTCAGACCTAGGATGGGGCTCACATGCTGGACAAATGCGCATAAGGATTGTGGACGCAGGATCAACTCCACCTGCACATCAACCTAAAAGAAATGCTGGCAGTAAAACTGGCAATCCAAAATTTCAGACCATTTCTAAAAGAGGGCCATTTGATGATAAGGACAGACAACACCACAGTCATGTGGTACATCAACAAGCAGGGAGGCACTCATTCATACCCCCTATGCAGAATGACTTTGGAGCTCTGGAACCTGGCACTCAGCTACAACATCCAGTTACAAGCAATATTTGTACCGGGAAAGGACAATACTCTAGCAGACATATTGAGCAGAACCACATCGGATGCCCACGAATGGATGCTACACCCGGACATCTTCAAGACCATCTCAAAGAAATGGGGAAGACCACAGATAGATCTATTCGCTTCCCCTCTCAATCACCAACTCAAAAAATTCTGCACAAGGACATTCCACCCACTTGCATGGAAAGTGGATTCGCTCTCCTTCAGCTGGAAAGGTCTAACAGCATATGCATTTCCACCTCTTCCCTTGATACACAAGGTATTACTAAAAATCAAGGAGGAACGTCCAAGGATAACCCTGATAGCCCCAAACTGGCCAAGACAACACTGGTACCCATTACTGAGGAGCATGTCTCGGGACAACATGTGGCCAATACCCCTGATGCCTTTGATGTTAACTCAGAACAACTACAGCATCATACATCCAAACCTAAAAACGTTGCAACTGACTGCATGGAACATCACATAGCAGCAACTAACTCAGAACTTTCCCAAAGGGTTAAAGACATTATCCTTGAAGCCCGCAGACCTTCAACAAGAAGGAACTATGCAGGAAAATGGAAAAGGTTTGTCATTTGGAGCACTGAAAGAGGAAAAGATGTGTCAATTATAGATATGGCTAACATTCTGGAGTATCTGGCAGAGCTTCTACATACAGGCCTGTCCTATTCCTCCATCAAGATACATGCATCAGCTATTTCAGCAGAATACAGCTTTGATCCACCTGTCTTTTCACACCCTTTACTCAGGCAGTTCCTTAGAGGAATCAAGAATGTAAAACCTCCAAGGAAACCACCATTGCCAGCTTGGGATTTGAACTTTGTGCTAGAAAAATTGACACTCGCACCTTTTGAACCAGCAGCTACAGCGGACCTACAGCATCTATCGTGGAAAACTGCTTTCCTACTGGCAATAACCTCAGCAAGGAGGGTCTCTGAACTTCAGGCCCTAATGGCGGTACAGCCCTTCCTAATCTTCCACCAAGATAGAGTGTCCATGAGGACCAATCCTACGTTTATGCCTAAGGTGATATCCAGAGTGTCTTTAAACCAGGCAATCCACCTACCTACCTTCTTTCCCAACCCACAAAACAGAGGGGAAAGAATGCTGCATTCCCTGGATGTCCATAGACAGTTACGCTACTACCTGGACAGAACAAAAAGTAGCAGAAAAACTGACCAGCTTTTTGTAGCCTATGCAACAGGAAGGGAAGGAAAAGCAATTTCCAAACAGACAATCTCCAAATGGATAGGAAATTGCATACGGTTCTGTTACTCCTTCCATGGAAAACCAATTCCACAGAACATAAGGCCTCATTCTACAAGGGCAACAGCCACTACCACAGCCTTCCTGCATGAGGTGTGGCAACCAAGGACATTATTGAGGCGGCTACTTGGACCTCCGTGCATACATTTGCCAAGCATTATAACTTACCATTGTACTCCAGATCCCGAGCAGGGTTTGCCACTGCTGTGCTGCAAGGGATCCTAACCACACCATAATCTAAATTTGTCCTCCTCCCTTAGTTGGCTATGGTATTCTACCCAGTTGTTATGACTGCAGATGCATCCATGAAGGACATAGTACAGTTTTGTACCTACCATAAATGTAGATGTCCGAACTGGATAGCATCTGCAGTCAGGATTACCCTCCCTCCTTCCCCTCTGTGGTACTCCTAGGGTATTTACCCTCCTAATAGCTAGCTAGTGGGGGGAGTCTTTTATGGTGTATTTGTTTGTATATATGTACATATATGCTTATTTTCTGAGTTTGCCTTCTACCCTTTTGGAAACATTGGGTTTATCCAAAAATTAGCCTTCCAGGAAGGGCAACTGGCATCTGGGGCAAGAAACACTGAAGAAAATGGCATCGGCTGATGCCTTTATACCCGGAGTCCAGCAGAGATGACGTCGGGTGAAGTGCGACATCAGCCGAAGCCGGACCCGGACTTTGGAATCCGGCCGACTGCAGGGCTGCCTGACGACAGGACAACCCAGTTGTTATGACTGCAGATGCTATCCAGTTCGGACATCTACATTTATGGTAGGTACAAAACTGTACTTTATGAGTGTGTTGTCAGTTTACCATCCATTCCCTATTATAATATTACCAGATTATGAATGTGTTGTCAGTTTGCCATCAATTCCCTATTATAATATTGCCAGGTTATGAATGTGTTGTCAGTTTGCCATCCATTCCGTATTATAATATTACCAGGTTATGAATGTGTTGTCAGTTTACCATCCATTCCCTATTATAATATTACCAGGTTAGGAATGTGTTGTCAGTTTACCATCCATTCCCTATTATAATATTACCAAGTTATGAATGTGTTGTCAGTTTAATATCCATTCCCTATTATAATATTACCAGGTTATGAATGTCTTGTCAGTTTACCATCCATTCCCTATCATAATATTACTAGGTTATGAATGTGTTGTCAGTTTACCATCCATTCCCTATTATGATATAACCAGGTTATGAACCTGTTGTCAGTTTACCATCCATTCCCTATTATAATATTACCAGGTTATGAATGTGTTGTCGGTTTACCATCCATTCCCTATTATAATATTACCAGGTTATGAATGTGTTGTCGGTTTACCATCAATTCCCTATTATAATATAACCAGGTTATGAATATCTTGTCAGTTTACCATCCATCCCCAATTATAATATCACCAGGTTATGAATGTGTTGTCAGTTTACCATCCATTCTCTGTTATAATATTACCAGGTTATGAATGTGTTGTCAGTTTAGCATCCATTCCCTATCATAATATTACCAGGTTATGAATGTGTTGTCAGTTTACCATCCATTCCCTATTATAATATAACCAGGTTATGAATGTGTTGTTGGTTTACCATCCATTCCCTATTATAATATTACTAGGTTATGAATGTGTTGTCAGTTTACCATCCATTCCCTATTATAATATTACCAGGTTATGAATGTGTTGTCGGTATACCATCCATTCCCTATTATAATATTACTAGGTTATGAATGTGTTGTCGGTTTACCATCCATTCCCAATTATAATATAACCAGGTTATGAAGGTGTTGTCAGTTTACCATCCATTCCCTATTATAATATTACCAGGTTATGAATGTGTTTTCTGTTTACCATCCATTCCCTATTATAATATTACAATGTTATGATTGTCAGTTTACCATCCATTCCCTATTATAATATAACCAGGTTATGAATGTATTGTCAGTTTACCATCCATTCTCTATTATAATATAACCAGGTTTCGAATGTGTTGTCGGTTTACTATCCATTCCCTATTAAAATATTACAAGGTTACGAATGTGTTGTCGGTTTACCATCCATTCCCTATTATAATATAACCAGGTTATGAATGTGTTGTCAGTTTACCATCCATTCCCTATAATAATATTACAAGGTTACGAATGTGTTGTCAGTT
>NW_025052519.1:0-10863 GCF_019279795.1 Protopterus annectens | reverse complement strand
GCTCAATCACTGCATAGGTTCATAGGTGTTTACTATGCTAATGACTACAAGGGCCTTTTTAAGCCTAGCTATGCATCCCAAATCTCTGACAAGTTCTGATACCCTTGATAAGTGTAAGAATGGGCCTGGGAGATGAACCATTTACAGGTTGCCTCTGACCATTAGAGACATATATACCAAACCAGGGATGAATTTCCAGTTTCCCTTCCAATTGTCCAAGTTGCACTTGAATTGGGTTAGGGAGAAACTCTGCTTCACAAAGATGAGGAGCCTGTTCTAGAGATGGGATAATCTCTGGGATACATACCTCTCTCTCCAGCAGGTCCTGTTTATATCACAGGCAATGTTTTAAGTCTTTAGAATGGGTAATTCTGGTACTGTTTATTTTGCAGATATGCAGAAGGTCCATCAAAGTGAGGTCTGACAATTCCCTGTATGTCATGGCATAGACCCCCCCCCCCCTCAAAAACCTGTAGGAGAGAGAATACAGGGATAGAGCTTTGAGGTGGTCTGCATAGGACATTTTACTTAAGCCCTGTATTCTTTTAGTGAGGAACCTCTGTGGCCACTCCAATTGTTGGATATGCCTGCTTAGGTACATACCAAAGGGGGCATTGTACTCAATGATAGGTCTGATGAATGCTGAATACAGTGGAACAATGACTTACTTGGACTTAGATGTTATACATTTGTTTATAAGTTATGCAGCATAGAATGATTTCCTCACCACTGTAGACACATGATGATCAAAGGCTAGATTGCTATCTATGTGTATCCCTAAGTCCCTGACTACTGGGTCAACTCTAAGGGAGGATGTTGTCAATATAATAATTACCAGAGATGGATGACCTCCCAAAAGAAACTAGTATGCATTTCTTGGCATTTAGTTTTAGTCCATGGCCCTGACACCAGTTGTTTGTCTCTGTCAGCACCTCCTGGAGAACATTTGCGTCAGTGTGAGATTCAATGACAGCTCCTAATTTGCAATCATCTGAAAATTTAGTCAGCCAGAGACCACTGACATTGGCCTTGCCTTCTGAGAAGTAAATACCAAAAATTAGTGGTCCAAGGACTTATCTCTGAGGAACTTCCCTTGTGACTGAGCTCTTTGTAGAGGTGAACTTCCCAATTCTAACTTCCTGGTCCTGTCTCTGAGCCAGTTGGCTATCTACTGGGTGACATATGGGTTTATACCTAACCTCTTGAGTTTGTCAACAATAGTTGAGTGGGGTATTGTGTCAAATGCCTTGGCCAGGTCAAAGCAGGAAGTGTGAACGACTTTGCCCTCATCCAATGCTTTGGTGACCTTCTGGAAGATGTTCACCAGGTTGAATATGCGTTGATCTACCCTTGTCGAAACCAAACTGGGTTGGGTCCAGTGTCTGGAGGTTTACTGTATCTCTATTGATCATCTCCATGATAATTCTTTCCATGGCTTTACATATAAGACTAGTGAGAATTATGGGTCTGTAGTTTCCAGGGTCTGTGGATGGCCCACCTTTGTGCAGAGGGATGATTGTTGCCTTTCTCCATTCATGAAGCACTAAGCCTGTTAGAAGCTACAGTTAAATAGTAATTCTAGAGACTCTGATAGGTCCTGTTTCATGCTATTAACAAGGCATCTTGGGATATTGTCTGGGCCCATTGATGTAGTGTTCTTGATCTTAGAGGGTGCATTAAGGACCTGTCCCCTAGTGATAGTAGGGGGAGTTATTATATTTGATGATATTTCCTGAGGGATGGTTGAGGGTGAGAGAGGGATAAAGTTGGAGATGAATTTATCAGCCAGGAGGTGTGCTATATTTTCTGGCTCAGTATAGGTGGCTCCATTTACAATGAGCTTGGCACACAATTGTGTATTGCCTTTGAGGCTGTGGACATAGCTAAATAATGCTTTGTGATTGTCCTTGGCCTGTAGGGCCAAACTCATCTCAAATTTTGCTTTGGTAGACTTTATTTATCTTCTGATCTTTTTGTCTGGTTTGATGAGAATGCTTATTTCCTGCTGGTTGCTGCACCTCCTAATTGTTGTCATGATTTTCTTCCTCCTGTCATACAGCCAGTTGATTTTTTTTATTTCACCAGGGTGGCTTGTTTTCTGAGTTAGTTCTGTATTTCATCGTGGTGGGTACATCTGCCTATATGCAGCTATTAACATGCTTGCACAGGATTTCCTGTGAACAGTTCTGCATAGGCAGAAGTGGCTTCATGGTTTCTGTGGGCTTGAAATGTTGCCAGGTTCTCAATACCAGGAGGTTAGCCTTAGAATAGTTCCTGAATATTCCAGGTTTAGCTGGGAGTCCAGGTATTATTTTTACTTCAAATGAGACAATTTTGTGATCTAACCTTACCAGGGAAGGCATTACAGTAGGGGATGTGCAGCAGCCTCCCATATTAGTGAGGACTAGATCAAAACAGAGGCATGACAGCTCAAATAAAATAATGTATTATACCCCTAAGGCATGCCAATGCCCAAATATATTGCCATTGGCATGGAAAAGTGTTGAAAAATAATAAAAATAAATATTTATTTTTTGTAATATCTCGGCCGTTTAAGTGTAGGGCAGCGACGTGGAAATGGGATAGTGCGGAAATTAAAAAAAAATGTGAAAAAGCCATTTTAAGGGAAATCTGCATTTTACCATTATAGTCTATGGCATGCAGAATCAAAACAATAGTAGGGAACAATGGTTGCTAAGGGGAAAGGCTCTGGTGTAGTGCTGTAACTATGGACTAAGTCAGTGGGGTATGCTACTGAGGGAAATTTACTGAAGCACAAAAAGGAGACCATTGCCTAACTGCACCTAACCGTGTATGAGCTATAAGGCAGTTGTGTAAGTAGGAGAAGTGCTGACATGAAAGAGGGGGGAGCGTCATGGTTGGTGTAAGCTACACTGGAGCTCCACGACACCAGTTTGCACTCAGCTAAACACAGCTAAGCAAGGGGGCTGTGTCTGAGGCTGCTTAGCTGTGCTTAGCTGAGTGAAGAAATATTAACCGTGTTTGCATCCAGGGGGGAGGGCCTTTTCAGCTCAGCATTGTTTACACTAGCTGAAACTGTGTGCATGGTGCACCGCGGGGATTAAACATGACATAAATAGGAAAGCAAACAGAAGAAAGGAAATGAAGTACAAATCACTAATATGGGACACTGCAACTTGCAATGCGCTATTCAAAGCACTCAGTGATATAGCTGGCAGGTGGCTGCAGGGTGGAAAACAGGAGGAAATGTTACTAAAATAAAATAATAAAGGGGAACTAGCAGAATAATGGAAATAAAGCTCAACTCACTAATCTGGGACTCTGCAACACACAATGGGCCATATAAAGCCATAAATAATATATAGCTAGCAGCTGAAATGTATCACCTCATCCAATCACACAGGCAGCATCTGCAGCACACCAGTATAGTATGCATACACCCTCAGTCTGTTTTTGCCCACAAACTCTGCGCCACTGGAGTAAACCTGGGAATTTTAACTGACAAAATGCTAGAGGCTGCTGTCACTTAGATACATTAGTATGTGCTGGAGGCTGATGGCAGTGAGGAGGATAATGCTGACAACCGCCTCAGACTGAGGAGGAGGAGAAGAGTGTTCAGATCCAGGGTAACCTACCAAGGGCTACATGATCTGGAGATAGTAGAGCATTACAGGGTGGACAGGGACATACTTCAGCAACTTGTTGAGCTGTGCTGGCATCACCTCAGAGTCAGAGTGAACAGAGGGGAACCCATCCCAGTGGGTACTAAGGTATGTATAGCCTTAAGAATACTAGCTACAGGTACTTTCCAAAGACTTACTGGGCAAATCATGGGGGTCTCACAGGCATCTGTATCCAAGGTAGTCCAACAGTTCCCAGATCCCATGCTACCACATGCCGGTGAGCACATATACTTCCCCAGCACCTATGAGGAGTTGACCAGCAATATGTGCCTCTTTCACCATGTAGCAGAATACCCTGAAGTACTGGGTGCCATAAACTGCACGCACATCCACATCAAAGCACCACCCAGTGAGCAGGGTAGGGTCTACATAAACTGCAAAGGCTTCTCCTCCATCAACTGCCAGATTGTGTGCAATGCCCAGGGCATTATCATGAATGAGTGCGCTGGCAGCCCTGAAAGCTATCATGACTCCCTCATCTGGCAATCCTCACAGCTGTATCAGGGATTTTCCAGGGGACATCCCATATGGCCATTTGGTGGGGGTTGCTGGCTAAGCACTGGAGCCATGGATGATAACACCCATCTGAAATGCACACACACCCACTCAAGAATGTCATTATGAGGCACAAGCACATACCGGGATCATTACAGAGCATGTGTTTGTGATGCTCAAGTCATGGTTCTGGTGCCTTGACATATATGGTGGAACCTGCAGTACTCTCCAATCAGATGTGCATGCATGTTCATAGTATGCCATGGTACACACATGATCCTGCAGAAACAGCTGCAGCAGGAAGAGTATGGGAAGGGCCACACAGCCTCCACAATTGCCAAGGTCCCCTACAGGCACAGAGGGACTCGGAGGAGGAAACCCCAGAGCCAGCTCCTCAGGCAGATGGAGGAATGCCCAGTATGGCCTGACCTTGACAAAGAGGCAATGCACAGCACATATATGGATGCTCTAGGCACCTAGGCACTGACATCCCTGTCTAACTCACACACACAGTAAAAATGGATGACACACACACCACACTACCTGTAACTTATCATGTATATGCAGTGTACTGCATACATCCAAAATAGGCAGCCCTCAAGCACTGTCCACACAACTGCTGCAGGCACAAGGTAAGTTAGTCATCTTAACAATAAATGAATGTATCAGTATGTTCTGATAGCATATCTATGGTATTGTTGCATGCAAGGGAATGGGGTAGCCTACTGGGATAGTAGCAAACTGACAGCTGTGTGGGATACCAGGAAATGTGTCGTCTGCCCAATACTGGCCTCCCCACACTATGCAGTAGTACCCAAGGTGGCAAATCCCACTGCAGTATATGTAGGGGGAACATATAACTGGAGGATCATAAGTCACAGACATGAATGGTAGTGTGGGGGTCCCATACCCACCCCTCAGACTCACCCAGCAAGTCAGCTGTAGAAAACCAGAAAGAAATGCCTGGCAAATGCCCACAAATGGTGGCAATGTTAAATTACCCCCCTACAGACTTACACAGTGATAGCACAGCAGGTCTTGCAGTTGCAGTAAGATTCTGGAGGGTAAGAAGTCTGAAACTCTAATGTTTGCCATTACAATCTGATTTGTTCTCTTTAGTGATATGCCTCTAGTTCCCAAGACAGGGCACACTAGTATGCTAAATGGAATCAAAATGGAAAGCAAATATCAACACAGTCTGCGAAAATGTGTATAGTTTTCAGGTGTACTCCCCACCCATATTCACACGGAAATGCAGTAACATGTATGTTTGCAGGGAAATAGCAGCAGAGCACACATAGCCAGGGGTGTCCTAATACACATGAAAATATGTTGCATGCCCACAATATGCAGGGGTCAATGAGCTATGTGTATGTGTGGTTAATACTGTCAGGATTTGGCCAGCATGTACTCCCGCCTGTCCGCCCATTGTCTTGTTAGTGGCCTAGGTACAGTGCTGTCTTTGACAGAGACCCATGTGCAGATAACTGCAGTGCCAACTATTATGCATGTCAGCTACTAAGCACCTACTGCTCTGCCACTTGACATACCTGGAAGTCCACAGTGCTATGTGGAATATACTACACATATAATGGACATGTCTGCACACAGTACAATGCACTTTGTACCCACACCCATACCTCCTCCCAACCTCTGACAACAAGACACCTGGACAAGCCGTGTGTTGTAAATATTGTCCTTATATACTGAGAAAGTTATTAGGATGAGGGGTTTGCAGTAGTGGGAATTGTCTGAAGGTTATGTAGTTTGAAACAGTAATGTCTGTCATTATTTTGTAACATCAGTCTTCAATTATATGCAAATGACTTGCCATAAAAACACAAGTTTATGTAGACTGGACAAAACCTCTGGCCAAACACCTGGACAATATACCAAAAAATGTACATTTGAGAGGTATGGCCAAACCAGGACATAACATCTCAGGTAAGAAAGATACAAAACAAGCAGGACATCACTCAGCCAGTATATCACCAAGTTAGCTGGACTATTTACATGCTAACATCAATCAGTCAACTGGCTGTAGCCACACCTCCCAACTGGCCTTGTTGGGCAAGAATGTACATAGCTGGGCCTATAATATTGCCCTGTGCATCATACAACTTGTATTCTGCTGGTAAAGCACTGTGATGACCTGAGGATGTGTGACACTAGGTAATGACACAGTACATTGCAGTGTCATCAAGCACTACAGATATGTCAAAATGTCTCAAGCAAACAAACTCAGTAGTCATAGCAAATTCCTATTTAATCCTAAGAAGTATGGCTGTAGCACACAAAATCCTAAACTGGAGTAGACCTATCTCTGGAATGGAGTCCCACCTCTCACTATAGAAGGTCAAGCATTGGGCATGCTCTCTTATGCTTAGAGTATCACAGGCCATGTTGGAACCTACATCAGACTATATGACTATACTGGTGTATACATGTCTGTGCATACAGACAGCAATGTACACCTTAACTGTCCCTACACACACCCATTAGACAGGATTACCCCTAGTCAGCTGTAGGTGGCACATATGTGATATATCTGCATCCATTGTGTGTGATACTACAGATTTTATATATGGTGTACTAGTACTGAGGTGGGAGGTATAATATCACATCATCTTTATAATATTGCCCGTGTGTCTGTGTGCTGTGTGTGTGTGTGTGTGTGTGTGTGTGTGTGTGTGTGTGTGTGTGTGTGTGTGTGTGTGCTGTGTGTGTGCTGTGTGTGTGTGTGTGTGTGTGTGTGTGTGTGTGTGTGTGTGTGTGTGTGTGTGTGTGTATGTGTGTGTGTGTGCGTGTGCGTGTGTGTGCGTGTGTGTGTGTGTGTGTGTGTGTATGTGTGTGTGTGTGTGTAGGTTTAAGTATTAGGAGAACTCTTCTCACTCAGTATTACACTTCACATTACCCTGCTTCACAAGATCTGCTGCTGTCATTCACCTTAGAAGTACCATTGGACAGCTATCAACCAAGTAATCTATGTAGTGCATGTGATAACCAGCACATAACACTGTAGTGCAAATAACTAGATATGCAGGGGTTCTCCTCTTAGATCTGGCAAATGTGTGTGTATGTATGTGTGTATGTTTGCAGGCAGAGGTATTTTGAGGACTTTCCCACCCAGTGCCTTGCTTTAGCAGTCCTGGTGATGTCATTCCCGTTATAAGCACTTTTGGACATTTGTCAGCCCAATGATCTCAGTATCATATGCAATAACTGAGTAACACTATAGTCCAAATAACTAGATAAGCAAGAGTTCTACTCACAGATCCGGCAAGTGCATATATTTTATTTTTTTATTTTATTTTACATTTGTTAACCAGGCTAGTCCAACTGGATACATGTCCATTTTCAGTGGAGGCCCGAGGAGAAAAGCTCCACTATCTAATGCATAATAACAAAAATACATTCAAAGTACATAGGTAATTTAAGACACAACTAAAACAGGCATTTAAAATTACATAGGGAATTAAGACACAAGTAAAACAGGCATATAGGCTTTCCTTTCAGTAAGTTCAAAAAGGTGAATACAGAGACTATCAAATTTCTACAGTACAGGTCAAAGTACATAGGTAATTTGAGATTCAACTAAAACAGGCATTCATAATTACATAGGGGAATTTAAGAGCTAAACTAAAACAGGCATTTAGGCTATCTTTCAGTAAGTTCAAAGGTGAAAAAACAGAGACTATCAAATTTCTTCAGTACAGGGTATATATAAAATGTGAGACAGAAATAATTAAGCAGTTTAAAAAAGCAAAAGATAGAGTTACTAGAAAATTTTGAAGTTTGAAGTTGAGAGAGTCAATTTCTCTTAGGTAGAGATGAAAATAAAATGGAGAAATAGAGTTGGGAGACAGTGCAAGGATGCAGGAGAAGGTAGGAGGTACGTGATCAGCTAGGGTTATTGCAAAGAGCAAAAGCCAGTGATTGGTTAGAAAATGTTTCCAGTTGAGTTTTAAATAGTGTGGGATAGAAGTTTATTAAGAGGTCTGTAGGAAGTTGATTCCAAATTTTACTCCAACTGAGCTGGAAAATATAGAGTCTAATCTGCTGTAATTCTTTGATAGAGAGGTTTGAATCAGTATTTCCACAGTTATGGAAGAGCATAGGGTTTTTAAGGTTGTTATAGGGTTTTACTCAGGGGTGGGAGAGCATTGCATCTTTTCTGGGTGGTGAAGGGCTTTATGGGCAGTTGTAAGCTGATAGTATTGAATTAGGTGAGGTAACTCCAGCCACCCTAGGTTAAGGAGGTTCAGGCAGTGATGTGTTTTATATGGAGAGGCAGTGGCAAATTTGGTAACAATGTACGTTATAGGCTGTATGAAGCCTATTGATGTTATAGGTTTTAGAAAGATTAGTATATATGGGGATGCATATAGTAGAGTAGAGATAAGATATGTTCTGGCTATGGTAGTTCTTGCTTCAGGAGTTAAGAAAGATTTGATTCTGTAGAGTGAACCTAATTTTGTTAGTTGCTTTTATGATAGAGTTGATATGAAAATCAAATTTTAGTAGGTTGTCGATAGTAACTCCTAGAAGTTTGGTTGTTTGGTCAGGAGAGATAAGGGTGCCTATTGTTAGAAGTAAGGTGAAACTAATAGGGGAGACAGGTGTGTGTGGGTGAGAAGAGGAGAAGTTTAGTTTTCTTAGGGTTTAAGAGGAAGGCAGTGATTGGAGAACCATTGTCTCTATGGTGGTAAAAAAGTTTCTTTGAGTAAGTGAGTGGAGGTCAGCTTGGGTTGTGGCAGAGCAGATGATGGTGGTGTCCAATGGGCATACTGAATGCAAGTAGTTAGTGGAGGGTGGCTAGATACAGGTCATTAATAAAGATGGAAAAATAAAAGAGGACCTAAGATGGAGCCCCTGAGGTACTCCCTAAAGTGGTAGGGAGAAGTTCGGAAAGATTGTTGGTTCCATAAAACAGCTTGTTTCCGATTCATGAAGATAGGAAGTAAAACCAGCTTAAAGCAAGATTGGTTGGAGTGAGAGAGATTTTAAACAATGTAGGAGGAGTTGGTGATTCACCATGTCAAAGGGCTTTTGACAGGTCTACAAAGAATGCAGATGAAAAGAAGATTGTTATTCCGGGTTTATATTAATGGAGTCTACAGTGAAGGATAATAAGGCTGTTGTGGTGCTATGGTAGGGACGAAAGCCATGTTGGCAAGTAGCTAGAAGGTTATTAGATAGGAGGTGATTTAAAGCTGTTTGTGGATGCATTTCTCCATTATTTTAGCAATAGGAGATAGCAGTGCTATAAGGCGGTAGTTCGAGGTAATTAAAATGAATCGCCCCCTTTGAAGAGAGGGATGATGTGGGAGATTTTCCAGAATGAGGGTATAGTACTTTCTTTTATGGTTCTGTTGATTAGAATAGAGATAGGGTAGGCAATAGCTTTAGCACCTCAGTTGGAGATATTCAGCTGGCAAATTTGTCAGCTGAGGGGGTTGAGGGTTTGAGTTTCTAAAGTAAAGGGTAAGAATATAGGAAGTAGGTATGGGTTTAAGTTGAAATAGAGGTGGAGTACAGTTAGTATTACATAGTAAAGAGGGGTCATGGCTTTGTTGGTTGACAAGTTTAAGTATGGTTGGAAGTGCAAAGAAGTTATTGAAATGCGCTTAGCTGTTTGTAGGGGAGAGTCAGGGCAGGAGCCTAGTGGGTTGGGGGTTTCCAACCTTGCCGGGGATAGTAGTGAGTTAATTGATTTCCAAAATTTTGTGGTTGGCGGGTGGGAGTGATTTGCTGTAGCTTGGCCGGTGTAATAGTTCACTTTTATCTTGTTTTTGATAGCAAGCTTAGTCTTGTTCCTTTTTGTTTGAAGCTAAGGTGATCAAAAGAGTCTTTCTGTGGTTCTCCATTTAGTCCAAGCTTGATTCTTACTAAAGATAAGTTTGTTTGGTGTTAAGTTGTTAGCCATTGAGCTGTCTTAGATTTCATTACGTATAGCAGAACGGATGGGGCGCTGATGATCGAGAATAGCAAGAAAGGTATTATTAAAGTGGTTACCAGCTTCACTCTATTGGGGAGAGTTTTTAGAGGTGACTCAGTTAATCAAGCTGAGTTCGCTGAAAACTGCTGAAGGTTAAAATGTTTTGCCAAGTAGATGAGCAAATTAGGGAGGTGTTGTTAGATGAGTTTTGTGCCTACGATGTATGTGAGAGGAGTGGTCGCTATAATGTCTGGGAGGGTACCTGTTGAATACATTTGTTGGGGACTATTAGGTCAAGATCCAGCTTCTGAGAATGGTTTCTTTGTTATTGGTTTCCATTTGTTCCGAAGCCAGGAGTTAATGGTCAATGGAATCCGCAGGTTAATAATGGTAGACGGATTAGTTTATTTGCACATGTTCCAACTAACATTAAAGTCAGCCTCTAGTAGTATTGTTTCTGAAGGAGATTAATTGAAAACCAGTTTAGTAGGTCTCTAATATGGGGGAATTGCTGCCTGGGGAAGATAAGTGCAGATAATATTAATAGGTTTTGTGTGAGTTTAGGGAGAGTTTGAAACAATCAGTTCAACATTAGTCATGTGGTGGGGTAAGGGCTGATTTACTCTATTTCCAGTCCAGTTTTGAAGAGTATAGCTACCTCCACCTTTTGTTAAGACTCCATCTTGTCTTTGTGGGATGTTATGTAGCCAGGGGATAATTCTCACATCTTTATCATTGTGGTTTAAGCCAGGTTTCAGTAAGACA
>NW_025052518.1:0-8518 GCF_019279795.1 Protopterus annectens | reverse complement strand
TTAAAAATTCACAAAAAAATTTGGAAAACCCAATTTTAAAGGTTTCATGGTAGGCCCTGCTTTCCCCCTTGGGGGCCATTTTAACCTATGGATTCCCTTTTTTCTCAGAAAAATCTACCCATTTGGTTTAGTTGCCCTTGCCCCCCCATTCGAAATTAATTTTCCCCCTTTCGGGGTCATACATCACAATAATTTGGGGGGCCCATGAAGGAAAAACAGTTAGGTCGCATTTTTCATGGTGTACAAAGGAGTCCGATTTTTTCCCCCCTGACTAATTGTCTTGAAAAAAAATAAATTTGTTTTATGGGATGAGGACTTTCCTGAGTGGTTTCTCAAATTCCCTTCCAAACCATTCTTTTAATGTTCAAAAGATTTCTCTGTAATAAATTTTTCTGAGCCATTTGCTTCTATGTAAAAGCATCAAAAGATTGGGGGATGCCTTGATGCAAAAGGTCATCGGGTTTTGTAGGACACTGAAATAGTGACGGGGTTTAATGTTCATGGGGGACATGTTGTTTGGCCTTGTATCCTTTTAGTAAGGTATTTTTTGGGGGTTTTTCACTTATTGCATGGTTTTGGTACATGCAAGGGGTGCTTTATTTCTGAGGGCCTAATGAGGGCGGGAAAAAGGGGGATAATAATTCCAAATCAAACAAATTTTGTTTATAAATGTACAAAAAGGCATACCTCTCATGTCCATTTTGGGCAAAATTTTTTTACCCCCTTTTTTGGTTTTCCCCAAAAAATTTGTGCCGGGAAATCTAAAAATAAATTTCCCAAAAAAAAGAACTTTGTTTTGGGACTTCAATAATTCAGTGCATCCAAAAAAAAAAATATAATTCAAAACTTTCTAAGTTTAAAAGACCAGTTTTAAAATCTGTCCTTAGTTTTGGGTCTTTGTCCCCAATTATTTTTGTCTTTGTCCAGATTTCTTCTGTCAAGATTTTGAGAGGTATGACAGAAGGTCTTTACTAAAACAATAGGTACATGTTTGTCAAATGTTGGGTCACTGTCCACGTTGGTTCCCAAATCCCAAACTGGGTCAGTTATTAGGGGTGTATTGTCAATGTGGTAGTTCCCTGGGGTAGATGACTTTCCAAAGGGTACAGTAATGAATTTTGGCATTTAGTTTCAGGCCATGATTTTGATACCAGTATTTTTTAAAAACCCTTTCCCGCAAGGGTAATATTTTATTAAGTTTTAAGGCATTGAAAATTCTAGGAGTCCTTTGGGATTTCTTTTACTTCAGAAAATGAGCCCAAAAGGTAATAAAAATTATAGCTACTGGTATTTTTTTAAAACTTCTCCTGTTTGGTTATTGGGCTTATCTGTGAGCCATTTCAATCTAGTTACATGGGTTTACCCTTTATTGCTTTTCTACAATGTAGAGCAAAGGGCAAATCTTTGGGGCAAATGCATTTCCCTTTTACTTTCATCCAGCATTGTATTTTCAAAAAAACCAAAATAAGTAAGCATGATGACCTTTTTTAAACAGGTTTTGTTTGGAGATTCCAGTCCTGTATTAAATTTAAAAATCTTTCATGGCTTTGCATATTCTGTCCAGATTTATATTAATCCTTCTGTGGAGGTTTCCTTTTCAGAGGAATAACTTAGCTTTTTCCAATCAAAAATTATTTACTGATTGAACAGTGTTGTTAAAAACCCCAAAAACAAAAAATTTTTAGGGCCCCCAAAAACTATTTTTTTTAAAAATTTTGTTTTTTGGTTAAATAAACCAGTTTCCTAAATCTAGGGGGGAAAAAAAGTAAATTAATTAAAAACAGCCAGTAATTTAAATTCTTTAAAATAAAACATAACTAAAATTTCCTTTTGTTTTGGGATTGTCTTTGGCTTTAGTTATTTTATCCTCAAACTTGGCTGTGGTGCATTTTATTAAGCTCCTGAGCTGTTTGTTTATTTCTGTGACAAGTGCTCTGGTATTCAGGGAATTACTCTTCTGCCTTTTGGCCGAAATGTTTTCCCTTATTATAAAGCTTGTTCATAGGTGTGTACTAGATGGATGGCCCTGAGCCTTTACATGCCCAGTCTATAGATCACTCCTGGCAATCATGTCACTCCTGAGCCTTAGTCGGTGCGCCCTGCTGGGTGTGAGCCACTGGAGCATCCCATGGTGAATGTTCTATTTCCCATCCACTCATCAAGATTTCTCTGAAGAGGAACCAGTGAGGTACCCGCTTGACATGTATGGAAAGTCTATTCCATGCATGGGCAGTTTCTGGGTTATGAACCCGTCCTTCCAGATGTTCTGTTGATTGTGGTATAGAGGTTGAGGTCACTGGATTCCCATCATTCACCTGTGTGGGTTTGTTTCGGGTTTGCCCTGCATCGTGTTCCCTATGGGCACAGCTATTTACATGCTGTTATAGTGCAGTGGTGCCCATTTCTGCATATTTAGTGGAGTTAACTGGCCAAGGACCTAAAGCTTCGTCAATGTATCACTTTAGGACCGCAGTTTATCTTTAAAAGAAATTTTCTAAAGGTACCTTTGGGTAAGAGATCTCTAGTTTCAGTTTTATTTTTGAAGGAGACTGATTTGGCGGTCGTGACCCAGCTGCGCTGAAGAAGTGACAAGTTTCAAGCTGTTATTCCATCTAGTGTTTACTCTGAGTACCTTTTTTCAGGGCATTTGTACTGACAAAGTCCAGGAAATCTCTGTGTTTGTGCACTGAAGTGGTAGTGTAGGATCTCAGTCTATAGCTGACATTTAGATCACCCAGAATTGGATTGGGTTTAATACCGAGGATTCTAGTTCCCAGTAGAGAGGTGTTGTAGCTTTTGTCATAGAATGAATGAATGATGGCGACGATGATATGTAACAACAGTAGCATAAATATGAATAAATGCATGAAAACAGTTCACACCTCTCTGCATGTCCTTCACAGTAGGTAAACTTTGAGGACCTAATGTCTTGCCTGCATTCCGTTTCACATATGAGAGTTCTAATATGTCTCGTATAACCCCTGCTATGTTTGTGTCCCAAGTCATTCACCCTTCACACAGACCACATCGCCATGTTATAGTCATATTTGTCAGGTGAAAAGCTCCTTTAGAACTCTATATTACTGTAGAGATCCCGACAGAGGAAAAGACGGCCCACTACATTGCCTCTATCTTTTGTCCAGCTTAGTGAGCAGAAATTCTGTTTGCTAATCATGAATCACCCTGGTTACTAAAGCATTTTATTAGTACAGCAGTTTGGAGTAATAGATTTGAAATGATTTGACCCTTTTCTGCTATGTGGTGTGCAACATTGAAGGAGGAGAGATATTGATTTATAAGGACACCTAGTCTTCCCGATCTAGGTAATTTGGATAAGATTTTAGACACTCGGGTTTAAGACATTTTAATGTGATTTCCTGCCTAGATTGTGTGTGGAAGAGTATACTGCTCACAGTCCATGTTTTTGTGACAGGGAATCACCAGATAAATTAAATATGTACCCTCTGAAGACAGAAGGTTTATGTTGAGTAAGCATCTGTTATTCAGAGCATTTAGCAGTTACTATACTGCCTTAGGATACCAAGTGTCAAGAGGCTGATGCAACAAATGAAAAAGGAAGGTCCTCCATTTCTGTCCAGTGATTTGGGGAATTTAGTTAAAAAATACACAGTATATACTATATTTACTTATACAAAGTTAGTTTGCGATGGATGTAACTGCGTGAAAATATTTTTTGTGGAGGGATATGTAAACTAAGACAAACTAGCTATATGTTGCTAAATTAAATTATTTAAGAAGGAAAATATTCTTTAAACTACTAATAAGAATTAAGAAGTAAAGAAGATTAGATTTACAAAGTGGTCTTGGCTCGTGCAGATCAGTGTAAACAATGGACACTTATTAGTTAAGATGGCAACTGTGAACTTATGAGCAGCTATGTTCAACTTGGAGGACTAGACAGTAATGCAGGTGCACACTGTGACTCATGGTACAGCTACAGGCAGCTGTGGGTACTTGTACAGTCCACTAGTAATGCTGACTAAATAAGGTGTGAGAGAAGTAGGACATACCAGTGGAGATGTAGGTCTGGATGTCTGAATCTGTACAGTGAACATTACAGCAGTATAGCAGTGAGCATAATAAGATGTGCTAAATGCCTTATTCGTAACAATGGAAAGCAGTAAGGAAAAGTTCAGTAGGGCACACCAACCAAAATCAACACACTAGACTTTTCCCTTCATGGCAAGTACAAGCCTAGAAAGCTAGAAAGTACAGTTGCTTAAAATCTTACCATAATGGTAGATGGCCTTACCTTTACTGCTGCAGCATGCTAAACATTTGGGTTCCTGTTGCGGGGATGCCCAAGTCCTAGACAGTCTACTAAAGACCTCAGTTATTCCCGAAGGCGTTGAATGTCACCAAACACCCCGCAAAGGCAGCATAAAGGGGTAAACTAGTCCACCAAAACAGAACTGACTGCCCAAGAGGGAACACTCACCTGGCCCATGGAACCCAAGAGGTAACAACATACATCCAGGAAGGTAAAGAACCAGAGCATGGAGGAAGGGAGTAGTTGTTGCAGCAGTGAAAGCAAGGACCTACCATTATGGTAAGATTTTTACACAACTGCACTAAGGCTCATATCTACCGCTGCATTGTCCAAAAACAGGAGTCGCACAAAGGTCAGAGGGAAATTTTGATGCTGAGGAAGGGGAAGAAGAGTCCCCTGAAAAGCCATGAAGAACTGAACTAGCAATACCAGCCCTAGCTCTAGAGATACCATTCAACTTGTAGTGCTTGGTAAAGGTATGCACAGAAGTCCAGATAGCTGCTTCAAGAATAGAATTAGTATCTAAACCTTTGAGAAAAGCTTCAAAAGACGCCACAGATCTAGTAGAATGAGCCTTAACTGAAAAAGGAAGGCTCTTGTCATGAAATGTACAACAAAAGGAAACAGTCTTAGAAATCCAAGAAGAAATAGTTTGCTTGGATACAGAAAGTTCCAAAGATCTAGAATGCAAAGAAACAAATAACCCTAAGTTGCCTATGCACTCCAAAGTTTGTAACACCTTCTCACTGTCAGTTTGTGGAGAGGGGAAAAAGTGGGCAGATTAACAGACTGATTAAGGGATACCTCATTAACTAGTGTGCAAGGACACTCTGCCCACATGAAAAATCAAAAAAGCAATAAAAGCCATAAGGGCCTGCAACTCAGACACCCATTTAGCCTGCAACTCAGACACCCATTTAGCAGAAGCAAGTGATAAGAAAAGAACAGCCTTCCAGGAATGATGTTGCGACAAACCTGAAGCAGCAGGCTCAAAAGTAGCCTGAGCCAACTTCTTCCAAACAAAATTCAGATCCCAGGGAGGAGGAGCAGGTTTCCTGGGAGGTCTAATATTAAGGACACCTTTAAGAAACTGTTTCACTTCAAATCTAGAAGCTAAAGGAGGAGAAAAAGGCAGACAAGCAGAGATAGTGGATAGGTGGGCCTTAATAGAAGAATAGGCCAAGCCAGCATTCAGCAACTCACACAAATACGAGAGAACCAAATGAACATCCACAGTAAGTGGGTCCAGGTTACAACAAGACAGACACCAAAAAGAAAACCTCTTCCATTTGGAAAAGTAGGATTTCCTAGTTGTATTTTTCCTGGCCTCCTGCAGGACTTGCGGCACGTCATCAGAAAAAAGACATCTATGAGGAATCAAAATCCTATTACCCATAGTGTCAGTTGAAGCGTGGACAGGTGGGGATGGTTAAGAGATCCCTTGTTTTGTGTGAGCAGATCCACCAGGTAAGGTAACTTGTGATGATTGACCCTGGCTACATGCAGAAGAAGTGGGAACCACTGATGTCTCGGTTAAAAGGGAGTCACCAACAAGATTTTGGGAGCATCCTGTTGAATTTTGAACAGGACCTTCAGAATGAGTGGAAGGGGAGGGAATGCATAAAGAGCCATCCCCTTCCAAGAGAATGACAGGGCATCCACTATCCATACCAGAGAACCTGGAACCCTGGCACAAAACAGAGGAAGTTGTTTGTTCAGAGGGGAGGCGAAACAATCCACTTGAGGAGTACCCCACTGGTGGATAATGTCCAGAAACACATCCCTGTGAAGCATCCATTCATGAGAATGAGTTAAGGACTTGCTGATTGTCTCTGCCACAGTGTTCTGACTGGAAGGGATATAAATTGCCTGAAGAGTCACTTGGCACTTAACAGCAAGATTCCATATAAGAAGTAAAAATTGGCAAAGAAGATAAGGTCTCATTCCTCCCTGCATGTTGATATACCACATCACTGTGGTATTGTCTGTGAACACCTTTAGAGGCCCAGGAGAAAAAGAGACTGAAAGGCCTGAAGAGCCAGCAGAAAAGCTCTCATCTCTTTGACACTGATGTGCTCCTTCTGCTGACGAGGCAACAACACCCCATTTTCCTTTAGGGAGCCAAAAGTTGCCCCCATATCATGTCTTGAAGCATTCTAGGAAACAATTCCCGAGAGAGGGGAAGAGGGGATGACAAAAGGGATCTGGCGGATTCAGAGACAAATGGCTGTGTTCCACTAGTAAAGTTCCTGTCTGAGACAAGGAGAAAGAGGAACTACAAATTCTAGAGGATGAGCATGTTGAAGCCACACTGACTTCAGAAACCACAGAAACTTTCTCATGTGATGTTTGGCCAGAGGGAGCACTGGAATAGTGGATGCCATGAAACCCAGAACTCTCAGAAACTCCCTAGTGGTAGTAAAAGAAGAGTGTGAAAGAAATAAATGAGAGTTAAGGCCTTTGGAGGTGGCAAGGATGCAAGCATTGGCACTGTCTGAATCCTGCCACCCAGAAAAAACATGATCCTGAGGAGGAGCCAGAGAGGACTTTTTGAAATGTATAGTTCACTCCAGGCTCTGAAGAAGGGAGATGGCAAAATGAAGATTTTGCAAAAGGGTCTCTGGAGAGCATGCCTGAATCAACAGGTCATCCAAATAAGGAAACATTTGAATCCTTTGAAGCCTGCAAAAAACAATCACAACAGCAAGGCATTTGGTGAATATCCTTGTGGCAGTAGAAATGTCAAAAGGCAAAGCAGAGAACTGAAAATTCCAGGAAGCAACTAAACAACGTAAAAACTTCCTGAAAACAGGATAGATTGGGATATGAAGATAATGATCCTTATGCATCCAGATGTTCAAGTATGCAGAAATGAGAGAGCAAGATGAAATGTAACTGGTAGGGACAACATCCGAAAGGAAGGTAGATTTAGAAAAATGTTTAGATGAGAGAGGTCTAGAATAGGTCTCCAAGTGCCCTCTTTTCTTGCACTAGAAACAGTCTGGAGTAGAACCCTTTCTCCCTTTGGGTCAAAGGCACCACTTGAATAGTACCCTGAGACAAGAGATCTTGAAGAACCTCTGTTAAAAAGGGATGCCTTTCCTGAGGAGGTTGAGGAATGCCCATAAAAGGTGGACAGGATTTCCATACCATGAAGTACCCTTGAAAAATGATTGACAGAACTCAAGAATCCTGAGTGATCTGAAGCCAAACCAGAAGCGAGAGAGAAAGATGAAGAGAATGAGAAATGTGGCTGGCAAGAGATTGATAGTCACACAGCACCTGGGTTGTCCAGAAAGGAAGGCTTTGGAGTCCCCAAAAACTGAGAAGCCTTAGCAGTTTGACACTCTTCTTACCTTTAGTAGAAGGACAGGACTGCCTACAAACAAAGGCGGGCTTAGCAGGGTAGTTTCTCTGAAATGTAGGCACAGTAGAAACAAACACATATTTAAGTTCCTGTAAGCCCTTACCCTTGTCCTGAAGGGACTTTAAACAAACCAGCAGCCACTTCCCCAAACAAAAGTTTAGATTCCAGAGGAGCATCCATCAACTTAGCTTTAATATCATCAGGTAGAGGTTGAAACCTAAGCCAATAATACCTCCTCATCACTGAACCAAAAATAGCAGCCCTAAAAGAGGCATCCACCGCATCATAAACTACATGTAATAGAATGAAGAACAACTTGAGAGGAAGTCCCTAACAAAGAAAGAACAGAAGTTTTACCCTCAGAGTCTGGAAAATCAGAAATAAGTTGACAGGCCTGAGAAAGAACAGCCAACATATACTTGGACATATGGGTCTGATAATTAATAACCCAAAAAGCTAGGGTAGTAGAAGTGTAAACCTTCTTACCCAGCCTTCCCATAGCTCTGCTGTCCTTGTCAGAAGGCAATAACTTGGGCAAAGAAAGCAACTGAGATGGTTTATCAGAGGCTAAAGACACTACTGGGGGCTCAGCAGCAGGACATTTATATTAAAGACAACGATCCTCAGGAACCCTATAGTTCCGATAAACTGAGAGATAAGTGATGTTCAATATAGTTTACGGTAGAAAAAAAAGCAAACCAAAAAACCAAAAAAACCCCGGAGTCTAATGAAGACTTTTCAGAACAAAAAAAATTTTCAATTAAATTTAAAAAAAACCCTTCCAATTACATGTTTTCAAACCTTTAATTAAAAAAAAGCCTTTAAAAATAACATTTGTTCTAAGTCTTTAAAAAAAAAAA